>NC_137603.1:8408753-8591387 GCF_963280865.1 Gymnoscopelus braueri | reverse complement strand
CATCCGTATTCCCCACACAGAAAAGAGGCAACATTACAAAAGGAAAGGACACATAAAGAGTACAAAAGGGTACAAAAAAGAATAACATAACTAATAACCTTGAAAATGGCCTAGTTTTGACCCAAACTACAAGGATACCCAAGAACACTACATTTTAGCCTATTGAAAGGTTTCATTAAAAAAAATATTTAAAAAAAAGTTTTTTTTGGGGGGGGGGGGTTCTGACCTCAACTACCCCAAAAAACAGAACTTTGTAACGTTCAGTGGATTTTCTGTGGTCTGGGGTTTTCTTAATAATTAGCCTTTAGGACAGCCATGTCAAACTGGTGTTTCGCGGGCCGTTTGTGGCCCGCGACGTCGTCAAATCTGGCCCGCGAGGTGATTTGAGAAAACGCCATTTAATACTACCTCTAATGAAAAAAAAAAAAAGAGAGAAAAAAAAGGCAGAAAAAAACGGCAGCGCCCAGCAGCTTCTTAGGCTGCCTGGTCAGTGGGTCTGAATACTGGACAAACTTGTTCTATGAGAACTATGGCCAAGCCGTGAAGCCACAGCCAAGGCCCAAGGTCATTAACATACAGAGGACCATCACCATTCAACTCTACCTGGCTACTGGAGAGCGCTTTTTCAACAGCATCACAAATCCGGTAAAACACCGTTGTATGGAGAAGTATATATCCGTTGCGTCTCTCTCTGAGGAGTAGAGTGGCTGCATTTCTCCCCTCACCCCGCCCCCCTCACCTCTCCCCCCTCACACAGCAGCGTCTCAACTGAAGGTAGTGAGAAAGGAATAGCCTTCCTTTGTAACTGTTCTCATCTTGAACTAGAATCCACTTGTCAGAGGGTGTAACATTCGTAGGTTAGTCAACGATAGTTTGTAGGGCAAAATAATTAACACCAGCTGTGAACGCTTGACTTTGATTGTGTGTGTGTGTGTGTGTGTGTGTGTGCGTGCGTGTGTGTAACCTCGTGTCACCAGTCTTTCTCTGTGTGTGTGTGTGTGTGTGTGTGCGTGTGTGTGTTCACTGAGGTTCTCTCCGCAATCAGGAGTCTTAAAAACAACAAGAGCCCTGGCCCTGATGGACTTCCAGCTGAGATCCTCAAGAAGGGAGGTTACCTCTTAAAACGACAGTTATACCATCTCATCTGCAACACCTGGCATAATGAGACAATTCCTCAGGAATGGAAAGACAGCAACATTGTCACCATTTACAAAAGGAAGGGAGACAAGTCATTCTGTGGCAACAGCCGTGGCATCTCTCTGCTCTCTGTTGCTGGCAAGATTCTTGCAAAAATAATGCTGTTTCGCCTGACAACGCACATTACAGAGGACATCCTCCCAGAGACACAGTGCGGTTTCAGAAAGAACCGAAGCACTGTGGATATGATCTTCGCTGCGCGTCAAGTCCAGGAGAAATGCAGGGAGCAAAACAAGGACCTCTACATCACCTTCATTGACCTCACTAAGGCCTTTGATACAGTTGACCGGGAAATCCTTTGGACTATACTGCAGAAGTTTGGCGTCCCCCCAAAATTTCTTAGCATCCTCAAGCAGTTCCACAGTGGCATGCATGCATCTGTACTTGTTGGTGGCCAGCAATCTCCCCCTTTCCCTGTGAAAGTCGGGGTGAAGCAGGGTTGTGTACTGGCCCCTGTGATATTCAATCTATTCCTGACGGCAGCTACACTCCTCTTCCACAAGTCCATCCAGGAAGATGGCGGTGTGCAAATACAGTTCCGTCTTGATGGGAGCTTGTTTAACATCAGACGCCTTCAAGCCAAGACCAAGACCCTGGTCAGCAACATCTACGAGCTACAGTATGCAGATGATTGTGCTCTTCTGGCCCACAGCCCAACTGCCATGCAACGTGCCCTGGACACCATGTCCTCTGTTTACCACTCACTAGGTCTTGTGATCAACATCCACAAAACAGAGATCATGGCGCCAGAAAAATCTCCACCCCCCGTGTTCAACATCAGCGGCACTCCCCTCAAGGTTGTCCAGCAGTTCAGCTACCTCGGCAGCATATTGACACCCTCCTGCCAAATTGATGATGATATCCAGGCCCGTATCAACCAAGCCTCCTATGCCTTTGGCAGACTGCGCTCTCGTGTGTTTGAAAACAACCACCTAAGAACACCAACAAAAGTGGCAGTCTACAGGGCAGTGTGCGTGTCTACACTGCTATATGGGTCAGAAGCCTGGGTTGTCTATCGGCGTCACATCAGACGCCTTGATGCATTTAACATCAGATGCCTCCAACGCATCCTTGGCATCACCTGGCAGGACCGTGTCCCTCACACTGACACTCTCCAACGCACTGATTCCATCAGCATTGAGGCAACCGTAGCACGGAGGCAACTCCGGTGGGTCGGCCACGTCATCCGGATGCCTGGCTGCCGTTTGCCCCGTCAGGTGCTTTATGGACAGATCTTGTCAGCCAGCAGGAAGCCTGGTGGTCCAAAGCTGCGGTACAAAGATCAGCTAAAACAGACTTTAAAGAGGTGCAACATCAAGCCCAACGATCTGGAGTCGGCTGCAGCTAATCGGCCACTCTGGCGCTCTTTATGCTACGAAGGGGTCACACACCTTGAGGAGAAACGCACCCAGCAAAGGATGGCGCGGCGCCAGCAAAGACACCTTCATGCTGACCCAGTACCATCTCAGCCTTCTGATCCAGGCCTTGCATGTCCTGCCTGCGGTAGGATATGTGGTTCCAGAATCGGGCTTCATAGTCATCTACAGTGGCATCGTCGCCAGCAAAGATAACCACTGACAAACTCATCACAACGCAAGGAAGCTACGTCATCTTCGACAACGATGGACTGCCAAGGAAGGTGTGTGTGTGTGTGTGTGTGTGTTCCTGTTATAGCGCCACCAGCAGGTCAAATTTAGTAAAACACATTTTTAGAACAAAATGCCTCAAATCATGCATGCAGTGTCCGATTGCCGTGCACGGCCTAGGAATAAATGGCACACTTTTCACATTGGCCTATTATAGCGCCACCAGGAGGCCAAAATAACCTACCTGACCTGGCGGAGACCTGTGCTCCGAGGAGCACTTTTTCTAGTTTAATTTGCAATAATTCAACTGTATGGCATGCTAATGTTTTGAGACATATTGTATTATATTACTACACAATAGTAAATAAATAATTCTACACAATAAATAAACTTTAGTTTTAAATAACTGATCTAAATATGGATTATAGTTATGATAAGTGAGATGTAGTGGAGTAGAAGTAAAAGTACTGGAAATTGGAAATACTCTAGTAAAGTAAAAATACGTCAAATCTTTACTTAGGTACAGTACTTGAGTAAATGTAATTAGTTACTTTACACCACTGTTGTTCTATAAATCTACTTATTTAACCACCCACACTACAAGGTATTGTTTAACTTCAAATTGAATAATTCTACTTAAAATGGTTTATTATTATTATTATCATTGTTACCCTTATAGGTTTTTGTGTTCACCGGCCATAGCGGCTATGGCCGGTGAACAGTCCAAATTTCCAGGCCCCACTCTGCGGCCTGTGGGGGCGTGAAAATTCAGGGGGCGGACTCTACATGTCCTCTGGGCCCCCCTCTGCGCGTGAACACCACTTGTTCGCCCATCGGTCTTACGGATTACCCACACGGATGTTTTTCCCTTTGTTTACGTTTTAGGGTCCTATCTTGCAGTTCAAGCATAATTCCACAGGGTGGGTGGCAGGGTGGCAGAATATGAGCCAAAACTATTAGAAGTGAACTGTGTACACCTCCCACACTGTACTATGGGAAACGGCCTACTATTAGAACTATGGGCTGTGTACATTGTGTACACCTCCAATACAATGCTATGGTAAATGGCGTTTACCATCATGTGACCTCCCGGGACGCTGTTTCTCGCCAATTCCCGCCTAGTCCCGCCTAGTACAGCCTAGTCCAGCCTAGTACAGCCTAGTCCAGCCTAGTCCAGCCTATTATAACCTAGTCCAGCCTAGTCCAGCCTAGTCCAGCCTATTACAGCCTAGTCCAGCCTATTACAGCCTAGTCCAGCCTATTACAGCCTAGTCCAGCCTAGTCCAGCCTATTATAGCCTAGTCCAGCCTTTTACAGCCTAGTCCAGCATAGCCCAACCTAGTCCAGCCTATTACAATCTAGTACAGCCTAGTCCAGCCTAGTCCGGCCTAGTCCAGCCTAGTCCAACCTATTACAGGCTGTTCCAGCCTAGTACATCCTAGTACAGCCTATTACAGCCTATTACAGCCTAGTCCAGCCTAGTCCCACCTATTATGGCCTAGTCCAGCCTATTAAAGCCTAGTCCGACCTATTCAAGCCTAGTCCAGCTTAGTCCCGCCTATTAAAGCCTAGTCCAGCCTATTACAGCTTAGTCCAGCCTATTACAGCCTAGTCCAGCCTAGTACGGCCTAGTACAACCTAATAGAGCCTAGTAGAGCCCAGTACAACCTAGTCTTAACTAGTCCAGTCTGTTCCATGCTAGTAGAGCCTATATTGCCCTCCCCTAGTCTGTTCCATCAAAAGGCTGGACTAGGCTAGAACTGGGTGTACTAGGCTTTACTGTACTAGACTCTACTGGTCGCTAATAGGCTGTTTTAAGCTCTAGTAGGCTTTGCTAGGCTGTACTGGGCTCTATTAGGCTAAAGAAGGCAGTAATTTACTTTGGCCTACAAAGGTACATGCAAAACTATTGCTCGTGCACACACAAGCTATGGCCCGTGTACACAGTGGTTAGTCCCTATGGTCTGAGTATCTACAGGGCTGACAAGGGACTAGTAAAGCCTAATAAAGAGTATTAGAGTCTGGTACAGCCTAGTACAACCTAGTCTAGCCTAGTCCAGCCTGTTCCATGCTAGTATAGCCTATACCACCCTCCCCTAGTCTGTTCTCCCAAAAGGCTGGACTAGTCTTGGATGTACTAGGCTGTACTGTACTGTACTAGACTCTACTGGTCTCTAATAGGCTGTTTTAAGCTCTAGTAGGCTTTGCTAGGCTTTACTGGGCTCTATTAGGCTATAGAAGCCAGTACTTTACTTTGGCCTACAAAGGCTCTTGCAAAACTATTGCTCGTGAACACACAAGCTATGGCCCGTGTACGCAGTGTTTAGTCCCTATGGTCTGAGTATCTAAAGGGCCGACAAGGGACTAGTAAAGCCTAATAGAGAGTATTAGAGTCTGGTACAGCCTAGTACACTCTAGTCTAGCCTAGTCCAGCCTGTTCCATGCTAGTATAGCCTATACCAACCTCCACTACTCTGTTCTCCCAACAGGCTGGACTATACTAGTCTTGGGTGCACTAGGCTGTACTGTACTGTACTGTACTGTACTAGACTCTACTGGTCTCTAATAGGCTGTTTTAAGCTCTAGTAGGCTTTGCTAGGCTTTACTGGGCTCTATTAGGCTATAGAAGCCAGTACTTTACTTTGGCCTACAAAGGCTCTTGCAAAACTATTGCTCGTGAACACACAAGCTATGGCCCGTGTACACAGTGTTTAGTCCCTATGGTCTGAGTATCTAAAGGGCTGACAAGGGACTAGTAAAGCCTAATAGAGAGTATTAGAGTCTGGTACAGCCTAGTACACTCTAGTCTAGCCTAGTCCAGCCTGTTCCATGCTAGTATAGCCTATACCAACCTCCACTACTCTGTTCTCCCAACAGGCTGGACTATACTAGTCTTGGGTGCACTAGGCTGTACTGTACTGTACTGTACTGTACTAGACTCTACTGGTCTCTAATAGGCTGTTTTAAGCTCTAGTAGGCTTTGCTAGGCTTTACTGGGCTCTATTAGGCTATAGAAGCCAGTACTTTACTTTGGCCTACAAAGGCTCTTGCAAAACTATTGCTCGTGAACACACAAGCTATGGCCCGTGTACACAGTGTTTAGTCCCTATGGTCTGAGTATCTAAAGGGCTGACAAGGGACTAGTAAAGCCTAATAGAGAGTATTAGAGTCTGGTACAGCCTAGTACACTCTAGTCTAGCCTAGTCCAGCCTGTTCCATGCTAGTATAGCCTATACCAACCTCCCCTACTCTGTTCTCCCAACAGGCTGGACTATACTAGTCTTGGGTGCACTAGGCTGTACTGTACTGTACTGTACTGTACTAGACTCTACTGGTCTCTAATAGGCTGTTTTAAGCTCTAGTAGGCTTTGCTAGGCTTTACTGGGCTCTATTAGGCTATAGAAGCCAGTACTTTACTTTGGCCTACAAAGGCTCTTGCAAAACTATTGCTCGTGAACACACAAGCTATGGCCCGTGTACACAGTGTTTAGTCCCTATGGTCTGAGTATCTAAAGGGCTGACAAGGGACTAGTAAAGCCTAATAGAGAGTATTAGAGTCTGGTACAGCCTAGTACACTCTAGTCTAGCCTAGTCCAGCCTGTTCCATGCTAGTATAGCCTATACCAACCTCCACTACTCTGTTCTCCCAACAGGCTGGACTATACTAGTCTTGGGTGCACTAGGCTGTACTGTACTGTACTGTACTGTACTAGACTCTACTGGTCTCTAATAGGCTGTTTTAAGCTCTAGTAGGCTTTGCTAGGCTTTACTGGGCTCTATTAGGCTATAGAAGCCAGTACTTTACTTTGGCCTACAAAGGCTCTTGCAAAACTATTGCTCGTGAACACACAAGCTATGGCCCGTGTACACAGTGTTTAGTCCCTATGGTCTGAGTATCTAAAGGGCTGACAAGGGACTAGTAAAGCCTAATAGAGAGTATTAGAGTCTGGTACAGCCTAGTACACTCTAGTCTAGCCTAGTCCAGCCTGTTCCATGCTAGTATAGCCTATACCAACCTCCACTACTCTGTTCTCCCAACAGGCTGGACTATACTAGTCTTGGGTGCACTAGGCTGTACTGTACTGTACTGTACTAGACTCTACTGGTCTCTAATAGGCTGTTTTAAGCTCTAGTAGGCTTTGCTAGGCTTTACTGGGCTCTATTAGGCTATAGAAGCCAGTACTTTACTTTGGCCTACAAAGGCTCTTGCAAAACTATTGCTCGTGAACACACAAGCTATGGCCCGTGTACACAGTGTTTAGTCCCTATGGTCTGAGTATCTAAAGGGCTGACAAGGGACTAGTAAAGCCTAATAGAGAGTATTAGAGTCTGGTACAGCCTAGTACACTCTAGTCTAGCCTAGTCCAGCCTGTTCCATGCTAGTATAGCCTATACCAACCTCCACTACTCTGTTCTCCCAACAGGCTGGACCATACTAGTCTTGGGTGCACTAGGCTGTACTGTACTGTACTGTACTAGACTCTACTGGTCTCTAATAGGCTGTTTTAAGCTCTAGTAGGCTTTGCTAGGCTTTACTGGGCTCTATTAGGCTATAGAAGCCAGTACTTTACTTTGGCCTACAAAGGCTCTTGCAAAACTATTGCTCGTGAACACACAAGCTATGGCCTGTGTACACAGTGTTTAGTCCCTATGGTCTGAGTATCTAAAGGGCTGACAAGGGACTAGTAAAGCCTAATAGAGAGTATTAGAGTCTGGTACAGCCTAGTACACTCTAGTCTAGCCTAGTCCAACCTGTTCCATGCTAGTATAGCCTATACCAACCTCCACTACTCTGTTCTCCCAACAGGCTGGACTATACTAGTCTTGGGTGGGTCACTAGGCTGTACTGTACTGTACTGTACTAGACTCTACTGGTCTCTAATAGGCTGTTTTAAGCTCTAGTAGGCTTTGCTAGGCTTTACTGGGCTCTATTAGGCTATAGAAGCCAGTACTTTACTTTGGCCTACAAAGGCTCTTGCAAAACTATTGCTCGTGAACACACAAGCTATGGCCCGTATACACAGTGTTTAGTCCCTATGGTCTGAGTATCTAAAGGGCTGACAAGGGACTAGTAAAGCCTAATAGAGAGTATTAGAGTCTGGTACAGCCTAGTACACTCTAGTCTAGCCTAGTCCAGCCTGTTCCATGCTAGTATAGCCTATACCAACCTCCACTACTCTGTTCTCCCAACAGGCTGGACTATACTAGTCTTGGGTGCACTAGGCTGTACTGTACTGTACTGTACTAGACTCTACTGGTCTCTAATAGGCTGTTTTAAGCTCTAGTAGGCTTTGCTAGGCTTTACTGGGCTCTATTAGGCTATAGAAGGCAGTACTTTACTTTGGCCTACAAAGGTTCATGCAAAACTATTGCTCGTGAACACACAAGCTATGGCCCGTGTACACAGTGGTTAGTCCCTATGGTCTGAGTATCTACAGGGCTGACAAGGGACTAGTACAGCCTAATAGAGAGTATTAGAGTCTGGTACAGCCTAGTACAATCTAGTCTATCCTAGTCCAGCCTTATCAGTCCTAGCATAGCCTGGTACCCCCTCCCCTATTCTGTTCTCCCAACAGGCTGGAGTAGGCTAGACCTGGGTGTACTAGGCTTTACTGTACTAGTCTCTGCTGGGCTCTAATAGTCTGCTTTCAGCTCTAGTAGGCTTTGCTAGGCTGTACTGGGCTCTATTAGGCTATAGAAGGCAGTACTTTACTTTGGCCTACAAAGGCTCTTGCAAAACTATTGCTCGTGAACACACAAGCTATGGCCCGTGTACACAGTGTTTAGTCCCTATGGTCTGAGTATCTAAAGGGCTGACAAGGGACTAGTAAAGCCTAATAGAGAGTATTAGAGTCTGGTACAGCCTAGTACACTCTAGTCTAGCCTAGTCCAGCCTGTTCCATGCTAGTATAGCCTATACCAACCTCCACTACTCTGTTCTCCCAACAGGCTGGACCATACTAGTCTTGGGTGCACTAGGCTGTACTGTACTGTACTGTACTAGACTCTACTGGTCTCTAATAGGCTGTTTTAAGCTCTAGTAGGCTTTGCTAGGCTTTACTGGGCTCTATTAGGCTATAGAAGCCAGTACTTTACTTTGGCCTACAAAGGCTCTTGCAAAACTATTGCTCGTGAACACACAAGCTATGGCCCGTGTACACAGTGTTTAGTCCCTATGGTCTGAGTATCTAAAGGGCTGACAAGGGACTAGTAAAGCCTAATAGAGAGTATTAGAGTCTGGTACAGCCTAGTACACTCTAGTCTAGCCTAGTCCAACCTGTTCCATGCTAGTATAGCCTATACCAACCTCCACTACTCTGTTCTCCCAACAGGCTGGACTATACTAGTCTTGGGTGCACTAGGCTGTACTGTACTGTACTGTACTAGACTCTACTGGTCTCTAATAGGCTGTTTTAAGCTCTAGTAGGCTTTGCTAGGCTTTACTGGGCTCTATTAGGCTATAGAAGCCAGTACTTTACTTTGGCCTACAAAGGCTCTTGCAAAACTATTTCTCGTGAACACACAAGCTATGGCCCGTATACACAGTGTTTAGTCCCTATGGTCTGAGTATCTAAAGGGCTGACAAGGGACTAGTAAAGCCTAATAGAGAGTATTAGAGTCTGGTACAGCCTAGTACACTCTAGTCTAGCCTAGTCCAGCCTGTTCCATGCTAGTATAGCCTATACCAACCTCCACTACTCTGTTCTCCCAACAGGCTGGACTATACTAGTCTTGGGTGCACTAGGCTGTACTGTACTGTACTGTACTAGACTCTACTGGTCTCTAATAGGCTGTTTTAAGCTCTAGTAGGCTTTGCTAGGCTTTACTGGGCTCTATTAGGCTATAGAAGGCAGTACTTTACTTTGGCCTACAAAGGTTCATGCAAAACTATTGCTCGTGAACACACAAGCTATGGCCCGTGTACACAGTGGTTAGTCCCTATGGTCTGAGTATCTACAGGGCTGACAAGGGACTAGTACAGCCTAATAGAGAGTATTAGAGTCTGGTACAGCCTAGTACAATCTAGTCTATCCTAGTCCAGCCTTATCAGTCCTAGCATAGCCTGGTACCCCCTCCCCTATTCTGTTCTCCCAACAGGCTGGAGTAGGCTAGACCTGGGTGTACTAGGCTTTACTGTACTAGTCTCTGCTGGGCTCTAATAGTCTGCTTTCAGCTCTAGTAGGCTTTGCTAGGCTGTACTGGGCTCTATTAGGCTATAGAAGGCAGTACTTTACTTTGGCCTACAAATGTTCATGCGAAACTATTGGTCGTGCACACACAAACTATTGCCTGTTTACACAGTGGTTAATCCAAATGGTCTGAGTATCTACAGGGCTGATGTAACCCAGGTTTCAAAAGGTTTTCAAAAGGTTTGTGTCACTGCTGTCTGTGTGTCACTGACAGAGTCACAAACACAGTCACACACACACACACACTCAGTCTCACTCACTCAATCAATCAGTCACACCAGTGCTTGCAATTGCCAATAATTGCATGAAGCAGAGACAGTCTGCAGTAGCAGAGTGAGGTGCACACTACTCTGAGATTTCCACCCAAACTGACTGCTGGCACAACATGCTGGCTGTGCCTGCATGAATCTGATTGAATTGGCCAGGTTACTTTTCTTGATAAGAAAAAGAATCATGATGGCGAGCCAACTAACCCGAACCCAACTTTAATGAAGTTTGTCCTACCAGGAGGGTGAGCAGCAGCCACACATTCATATCCCCCCAAGTAACATTACACACTACACTGCCTCACACTGCCACTTCCCTCTGACTATTGACAATACCTACCTGCTTAAAGGGCAAGACCACTTTGGTAGAGGTTTGGGTTGTGTAGTTACCTTGCCATGATGTAACTCCAAAGGTGGATAAGAAATAAAAAATAATTGCTCCATTGATTAGAAATTGATCATTCTAAATTTGCTCCTCATTGACTTACATTGTACGGTAAAACAGCTCTCAAAGTCACTCTTTAAGCACTATACTAAGTCTAGACTAGCATGGAACAGGCTGGACTAGGCTATACTAGGTTGTACTAGGCTGTACCAGACTCTAATACTCTCTATTAGGCTGTACTAGTCCCTTGTCAGCCCTGTAGATACTCAGACCATAGGGACTAACCACTGTGTACACGGGCCATAGCTTGTGTGTTCACGAGCAATAGTTTTGCATGAGCCTTTGTAGGCCAAAGTAAAGTGCTGGCTTCTATAGCCTAATAGAGCCCAGTAAAGCCTAGCAAAGCCTACTAGAGCTTAAAACAGCCTATTAGAGACCAGTAGAGTCTAGTAAAGTACAGTACAGTAAGGGCTAGTGCACCCAAGACTAGTATAGTCCAGCCTATTTGGAGAACAGACTAGGGGAGGGTGGTATAGGCTATACTAGCATGGAACAGGCTGGACTAGGCTAGACTAGATTGTACTAGGCTGTACTGTACTGTACTGTACTAGACTCTACTGGTCTCTAATAGGCTGTTTTAAGCTCTAGTAGGCTTTGCTAGGCTTTACTGGGCTCTATTAGGCTATAGAAGGCAGTACTTTACTTTGGCCTACAAAGGTTCATGCAAAACTATTGCTCGTGAACACACAAGCTATGGCCCGTGTACACAGTGTTTAGTCCCTATGGTCTGAGTATCTAAAGGGCTGACAAGGGACTAGTACAGCCTAATAGAGAGTATTAGAGTCTGGTACAGCCTAGTGCAATCTAGTCTATCCTAGTCCAGCCTTATCAGTCCTAGCATAGCCTGGTACCCCCTCCCCTATTCTGTTCTCCCAACAGGCTGGAGTAGGCTAGACCTGGGTGTACTAGGCTTTACTGTACTAGTCTCTGCTGGGCTCTAATAGTCTGCTTTCAGCTCTAGTAGGCTTTGCTAGGCTGTACTGGGCTCTATTAGGCTATAGAAGGCAGTACTTTACTTTGGCCTACAAATGTTCATGCGAAACTATTGGTCGTGCACACACAAACTATTGCCTGTTTACACAGTGGTTAATCCAAATGGTCTGAGTATCTACAGGGCTGATGTAACCCAGGTTTCAAAAGGTTTTCAAAAGGTTTGTGTCACTGCTGTCTGTGTGTCACTGACAGAGTCACAAACACAGTCACACACACACTCAGTCTCACTCACTCAATCAATCAATCAGTCACACCAGTGCTTGCAATTGCCAATAATTGCATGAAGCAGAGACAGTCTGCAGTAGCAGAGTGAGGTGCACACTACTCTGAGATTTCCACCCAAACTGACTGCTGGCACAACATGCTGGCTGTGCCTGCATGAATCTGATTGAATTGGCCAGGTTACTTTTCTTGATAAGAAAAAGGATCATGATGGCGAGCCAACTAACCCGAACCCAACTTTAATGAAGTTTGTCCTACCAGGAGGGTGAGCAGCAGCCACACATTCATATCCCCCCAAGTAAGATTACACACTACACTGCCTCACACTGCCACTTCCCTCTGACTATTGACAATAGCTACCTGCTTAAAGGGCAAGACCACTTTGGTAGAGGTTTGGGTTGTGTAGTTACCTTGCCATGATGTAACTCCAAAGGTGGACAAGAAATCAAAAATAATTGCTCCATTGATTAGAAATTGATCATTCTAAATTTGCTCCTCATTGACTTACATTGTACGGTAAAACAGCTCTCAAAGTCACTCTTTAAGCACTATACTAAGTCTAGACTAGCATGGAACAGGCTGGACTAGGCTATACTAGGTTGTACTAGGCTGTACCAGACTCTAATACTCTCTATTAGGCTGTACTAGTCCCTTGTCAGCCCTGTAGATACTCAGACCATAGGGACTAACCACTGTGTACACAGGCCATAGCTTGTGTGTTCACAAGCAATAGTTTTGCATGAACCTTTGTAGGCCAAAGTAAAGTACTGCCTTCTATAGCCTAATAGAGCCCAGTAAAGCCTAGCAAAGCCTACTAGAGCTTAAAACAGCCTATTAGAGACCAGTAGAGTCTAGTACAGTACAGTACAGTACAGCCTAGTGCACCCAAGACTAGTATAGTCCAGCCTGTTGGGAGAACAGAGTAGTGGAGGTTGGTATAGGCTATACTAGCATGGAACAGGCTGGACTAGGCTAGACTAGAGTGTACTAGGCTGTACCAGACTCTAATACTCTCTATTAGGCTTTACTAGTCCCTTGTCAGCCCTTTAGATACTCAGACCATAGGGACTAAACACTGTGTACACGGGCCATAGCTTGTGTGTTCACGAGCAATAGTTTTGCAAGAGCCTTTGTAGGCCAAAGTAAAGTACTGGCTTCTATAGCCTAATAGAGCCCAGTAAAGCCTAGCAAAGCCTACTAGAGCTTAAAACAGCCTATTAGAGACCAGTAGAGTCTAGTACAGTACAGTACAGTACAGTACAGCCTAGTGCACCCAAGACTAGTATAGTCCAGCCTGTTGGGAGAACAGAGTAGGGGAGGTTGGTATAGGCTATACTAGCATGGAACAGGCTGGACTAGGCTAGACTAGAGTGTACTAGGCTGTACCAGACTCTAATACTCTCTATTAGGCTTTACTAGTCCCTTGTCAGCCCTTTAGATACTCAGACCATAGGGACTAAACACTGTGTACACGGGCCATAGCTTGTGTGTTCACGAGCAATAGTTTTGCAAGAGCCTTTGTAGGCCAAAGTAAAGTACTGGCTTCTATAGCCTAATAGAGCCCAGTAAAGCCTAGCAAAGCCTACTAGAGCTTAAAACAGCCTATTAGAGACCAGTAGAGTCTAGTACAGTACAGTACAGTACAGCCTAGTGCACCCAAGACTAGTATAGTCCAGCCTGTTGGGAGAACAGAGTAGTGGAGGTTGGTATAGGCTATACTAGCATGGAACAGGCTGGACTAGGCTAGACTAGAGTGTACTAGGCTGTACCAGACTCTAATACTCTCTATTAGGCTTTACTAGTCCCTTGTCAGCCCTTTAGATACTCAGACCATAGGGACTAAACACTGTGTACACGGGCCATAGCTTGTGTGTTCACGAGCAATAGTTTTGCAAGAGCCTTTGTAGGCCAAAGTAAAGTACTGGCTTCTATAGCCTAATAGAGCCCAGTAAAGCCTAGCAAAGCCTACTAGAGCTTAAAACAGCCTATTAGAGACCAGTAGAGTCTAGTACAGTACAGTACAGTACAGCCTAGTGCACCCAAGACTAGTATAGTCCAGCCTGTTGGGAGAACAGAGTAGTGGAGGTTGGTATAGGCTATACTAGCATGGAACAGGCTGGACTAGGCTAGACTAGAGTGTACTAGGCTGTACCAGACTCTAATACTCTCTATTAGGCTTTACTAGTCCCTTGTCGGCCCTTTAGATACTCAGACCATAGGGACTAAACACTGCGTACACGGGCCATAGCTTGTGTGTTCACGAGCAATAGTTTTGCAAGAGCCTTTGTAGGCCAAAGTAAAGTACTGGCTTCTATAGCCTAATAGAGCCCAGTAAAGCCTAGCAAAGCCTACTAGAGCTTAAAACAGCCTATTAGAGACCAGTAGAGTCTAGTACAGTACAGTACAGTACAGTACAGCCTAGTGCACCCAAGACTAGTATAGTCCAGCCTGTTGGTAGAACAGAGTAGTGGAGGTTGGTATAGGCTATACTAGCATGGAACAGGCTGGACTAGGCTAGACTAGAGTGTACTAGGCTGTACCAGACTCTAATACTCTCTATTAGGCTTTACTAGTCCCTTGTCAGCCCTTTAGATACTCAGACCATAGGGACTAAACACTGTGTACACGGGCCATAGCTTGTGTGTTCACGAGCAATAGTTTTGCAAGAGCCTTTGTAGGCCAAAGTAAAGTACTGGCTTCTATAGCCTAATAGAGCCCAGTAAAGCCTAGCAAAGCCTACTAGAGCTTAAAACAGCCTATTAGAGACCAGTAGAGTCTAGTAAAGTACAGTACAGTACAGTACAGTACAGTACAGTACAGTACAGTACAGTACAGTACAGTACAGTACAGTACAGTACAGTACAGCCTAGTGCACCCAAGACTAGTATAGTCCAGCCTGTTGGGAGAACAGAGTAGTGGAGGTTGATATAGGCTATACTAGCATGGAACAGGCTGGACTAGGCTAGACTAGAGTGTACTAGGCTGTACCAGACTCTAATACTCTCTATTAGGCTTTACTAGTCCCTTGTCAGCCCTTTAGATACTCAGACCATAGGGACTAAACACTGTGTACACGGGCCATAGCTTGTGTGTTCACGAGCAATAGTTTTGCAAGAGCCTTTGTAGGCCAAAGTAAAGTACTGGCTTCTATAGCCTAATAGAGCCCAGTAAAGCCTAGCAAAGCCTACTAGAGCTTAAAACAGCCTATTAGAGACCAGTAGAGTCTAGTAAAGTACAGTACAGTACAGTACAGCCTAGTGCACCCAAGACTAGTATAGTCCAGCCTGTTGGGAGAACAGAGTAGTGGAGGTTGGTATAGGCTATACTAGCATGGAACAGGCTGGACTAGGCTAGACTAGAGTGTACTAGGCTGTACCAGACTCTAATACTCTCTATTAGGCTTTACTAGTCCCTTGTCGGCCCTTTAGATACTCAGACCATAGGGACTAAACACTGCGTACACGGGCCATAGCTTGTGTGTTCACGAGCAATAGTTTTGCAAGAGCCTTTGTAGGCCAAAGTAAAGTACTGGTTTCTATAGCCTAATAGAGCCCAGTAAAGCCTAGCAAAGCCTACTAGAGCTTAAAACAGCCTATTAGAGACCAGTAGAGTCTAGTACAGTACAGTACAGTACAGCCTAGTGCACCCAAGACTAGTATAGTCCAGCCTGTTGGGAGAACAGAGTAGTGGAGGTTGGTATAGGCTATACTAGCATGGAACAGGCTGGACTAGGCTAGACTAGAGTGTACTAGGCTGTACCAGACTCTAATACTCTCTATTAGGCTTTACTAGTCCCTTGTCAGCCCTTTAGATACTCAGACCATAGGGACTAAACACTGCGTACACGGGCCATAGCTTGTGTGTTCACGAGCAATAGTTTTGCAAGAGCCTTTGTAGGCCAAAGTAAAGTACTGGCTTCTATAGCCTAATAGAGCCCAGTAAAGCCTAGCAAAGCCTACTAGAGCTTAAAACAGCCTATTAGAGACCAGTAGAGTCTAATACAGTACAGTACAGTACAGCCTAGTGCACCCAAGACTAGTATAGTCCAGCCTGTTGGGAGAACAGAGTAGTGGAGGTTGGTATAGGCTATACTAGCATGGAACAGGCTGGACTAGGCTAGACTAGAGTGTACTAGGCTGTACCAGACTCTAATACTCTCTATTAGGCTTTACTAATCCCTTGTCAGCCCTTTAGATACTCAGACCATAGGGACTAAACACTGCGTACACGGGCCATAGCTTGTGTGTTCACGAGCAATAGTTTTGCAAGAGCCTTTGTAGGCCAAAGTAAAGTACTGGCTTCTATAGCCTAATAGAGCCCAGTAAAGCCTAGCAAAGCCTACTAGAGCTTAAAACAGCCTATTAGAGACCAGTAGAGTCTAGTACAGTACAGTACAGTACAGTACAGTACAGTACAGCCTAGTGCACCCAAGACTAGTATAGTCCAGCCTGTTGGGAGAACAGAGTAGTGGAGGTTGGTATAGGCTATACTAGCATGGAACAGGCTGGACTAGGCTAGACTAGAGTGTACTAGGCTGTACCAGACTCTAATACTCTCTATTAGGCTTTACTAGTCCCTTGTCAGCCCTTTAGATACTCAGACCATAGGGACTAAACACTGTGTACACGGGCCATAGCTTGTGTGTTCACGAGCAATAGTTTTGCAAGAGCCTTTGTAGGCCAAAGTAAAGTACTGGCTTCTATAGCCTAATAGAGCCCAGTAAAGCCTAGCAAAGCCTACTAGAGCTTAAAACAGCCTATTAGAGACCAGTAGAGTCTAGTACAGTACAGTACAGTACAGTACAGCCTAGTGCACCCAAGACTAGTATAGTCCAGCCTGTTGGGAGAACAGAGTAGTGGAGGTTGGTATAGGCTATACTAGCATGGAACAGGCTGGACTAGGCTAGACTAGAGTGTACTAGGCTGTACCAGACTCTAATACTCTCTATTAGGCTTTACTAGTCCCTTGTCAGCCCTTTAGATACTCAGACCATAGGGACTAAACACTGTGTACACGGGCCATAGCTTGTGTGTTCACGAGCAATAGTTTTGCAAGAGCCTTTGTAGGCCAAAGTAAAGTACTGGCTTCTATAGCCTAATAGAGCCCAGTAAAGCCTAGCAAAGCCTACTAGAGCTTAAAACAGCCTATTAGAGACCAGTAGAGTCTAGTACAGTACAGTACAGTACAGCCTAGTGCACCCAAGACTAGTATAGTCCAGCCTGTTGGGAGAACAGAGTAGGGGAGGTGGGTATAGGCTATACTAGCATGGAACAGGCTGGACTAGGCTAGACTAGAGTGTACTAGGCTGTACCAGACTCTAATACTCTCTATTAGGCTTTACTAGTCCCTTGTCAGCCCTTTAGATACTCAGACCATAGGGACTAAACACTGTGTACACGGGCCATAGCTTGTGTGTTCACGAGCAATAGTTTTGCAAGAGCCTTTGTAGGCCAAAGTAAAGTACTGGCTTCTATAGCCTAATAGAGCCCAGTAAAGCCTAGCAAAGCCTACTAGAGCTTAAAACAGCCTATTAGAGACCAGTAGAGTCTAGTACAGTACAGTACAGTACAGCCTAGTGCACCCAAGACTAGTATAGTCCAGCCTGTTGGGAGAACAGAGTAGGGGAGGTGGGTATAGGCTATACTAGCATGGAACAGGCTGGACTAGGCTAGACTAGAGTGTACTAGGCTGTACCAGACTCTAATACTCTCTATTAGGCTTTACTAGTCCCTTGTCAGCCCTTTAGATACTCAGACCATAGGGACTAAACACTGTGTACACGGGCCATAGCTTGTGTGTTCACGAGCAATAGTTTTGCAAGAGCCTTTGTAGGCCAAAGTAAAGTACTGGCTTCTATAGCCTAATAGAGCCCAGTAAAGCCTAGCAAAGCCTACTAGAGCTTAAAACAGCCTATTAGAGACCAGTAGAGTCTAGTACAGTACAGTACAGTACAGTACAGTACAGTACAGCCTAGTGCACCCAAGACTAGTATAGTCCAGCCTGTTGGGAGAACAGAGTAGGGGAGGTGGGTATAGGCTATACTAGCATGGAACAGGCTGGACTAGGCTAGACTAGAGTGTACTAGGCTGTACCAGACTCTAATACTCTCTATTAGGCTTTACTAGTCCCTTGTCAGCCCTTTAGATACTCAGACCATAGGGACTAAACACTGTGTACACGGGCCATAGCTTGTGTGTTCACAAGCAATAGTTTTGCAAGAGCCTTTGTAGGCCAAAGTAAAGTACTGGCTTCTATAGCCTAATAGAGCCCAGTAAAGCCTAGCAAAGCCTACTAGAGCTTAAAACAGCCTATTAGAGACCAGTAGAGTCTAGTACAGTACAGTACAGTACAGTACAGTACAGCCTAGTGCACCCAAGACTAGTATAGTCCAGCCTGTTGGGAGAACAGAGTAGTGGAGGTTGGTATAGGCTATACTAGCATGGAACAGGCTGGATTAGGCTAGACTAGAGTGTACTAGGCTGTACCAGACTCTAATACTCTCTATTAGGCTTTACTAGTCCCTTGTCAGCCCTTTAGATACTCAGACCATAGGGACTAAACACTGTGTACACGGGCCATAGCTTGTGTGTTCACGAGCAATAGTTTTGCAAGAGCCTTTGTAGGCCAAAGTAAAGTACTGGCTTCTATAGCCTAATAGAGCCCAGTAAAGCCTAGCAAAGCCTACTAGAGCTTAAAACAGCCTATTAGAGACCAGTAGAGTCTAGTACAGTACAGTACAGTACAGCCTAGTGCACCCAAGACTAGTATAGTCCAGCCTGTTGGGAGAACAGAGTAGGGGAGGTGGGTATAGGCTATACTAGCATGGAACAGGCTGGACTAGGCTAGACTAGAGTGTACTAGGCTGTACCAGACTCTAATACTCTCTATTAGGCTTTACTAGTCCCTTGTCAGCCCTTTAGATACTCAGACCATAGGGACTAAACACTGTGTACACGGGCCATAGCTTGTGTGTTCACGAGCAATAGTTTTGCAAGAGCCTTTGTAGGCCAAAGTAAAGTACTGGCTTCTATAGCCTAATAGAGCCCAGTAAAGCCTAGCAAAGCCTACTAGAGCTTAAAACAGCCTATTAGAGACCAGTAGAGTCTAGTACAGTACAGTACAGTACAGTACAGTACAGCCTAGTGCACCCAAGACTAGTATAGTCCAGCCTGTTGGGAGAACAGAGTAGTGGAGGTTGATATAGGCTATACTAGCATGGAACAGGCTGGACTAGGCTAGACTAGAGTGTACTAGGCTGTACCAGACTCTAATACTCTCTATTAGGCTTTACTAGTCCCTTGTCAGCCCTTTAGATACTCAGACCATAGGGACTAAACACTGTGTACACGGGCCATAGCTTGTGTGTTCACGAGCAATAGTTTTGCAAGAGCCTTTGTAGGCCAAAGTAAAGTACTGGCTTCTATAGCCTAATAGAGCCCAGTAAAGCCTAGCAAAGCCTACTAGAGCTTAAAACAGCCTATTAGAGACCAGTAGAGTCTAGTACAGTACAGTACAGTACAGCCTAGTGCACCCAAGACTAGTATAGTCCAGCCTGTTGGGAGAACAGAGTAGGGGAGGTGGGTATAGGCTATACTAGCATGGAACAGGCTGGACTAGGCTAGACTAGAGTGTACTAGGCTGTACCAGACTCTAATACTCTCTATTAGGCTTTACTAGTCCCTTGTCAGCCCTTTAGATACTCAGACCATAGGGACTAAACACTGTGTACACGGGCCATACCTTGTGTGTTCACGAGCAATAGTTTTGCAAGAGCCTTTGTAGGCCAAAGTAAAGTACTGGCTTCTATAGCCTAATAGAGCCCAGTAAAGCCTAGCAAAGCCTACTAGAGCTTAAAACAGCCTATTAGAGACCAGTAGAGTCTAGTACAGTACAGTACAGTACAGTACAGTACAGCCTAGTGCACCCAAGACTAGTATAGTCCAGCCTGTTGGGAGAACAGAGTAGGGGAGGTGGGTATAGGCTATACTAGCATGGAACAGGCTGGACTAGGCTAGACTAGAGTGTACTAGGCTGTACCAGACTCTAATACTCTCTATTAGGCTTTACTAGTCCCTTGTCAGCCCTTTAGATACTCAGACCATAGGGACTAAACACTGTGTACACGGGCCATAGCTTGTGTGTTCACAAGCAATAGTTTTGCAAGAGCCTTTGTAGGCCAAAGTAAAGTACTGGCTTCTATAGCCTAATAGAGCCCAGTAAAGCCTAGCAAAGCCTACTAGAGCTTAAAACAGCCTATTAGAGACCAGTAGAGTCTAGTACAGTACAGTACAGTACAGCCTAGTGCACCCAAGACTAGTATAGTCCAGCCTGTTGGGAGAACAGAGTAGGGGAGGTGGGTATAGGCTATACTAGCATGGAACAGGCTGGACTAGGCTAGACTAGAGTGTACTAGGCTGTACCAGACTCTAATACTCTCTATTAGGCTTTACTAGTCCCTTGTCAGCCCTTTAGATACTCAGACCATAGGGACTAAACACTGTGTACACGGGCCATACCTTGTGTGTTCACGAGCAATAGTTTTGCAAGAGCCTTTGTAGGCCAAAGTAAAGTACTGGCTTCTATAGCCTAATAGAGCCCAGTAAAGCCTAGCAAAGCCTACTAGAGCTTAAAACAGCCTATTAGAGACCAGTAGAGTCTAGTACAGTACAGTACAGTACAGTACAGTACAGCCTAGTGCACCCAAGACTAGTATAGTCCAGCCTGTTGGGAGAACAGAGTAGGGGAGGTGGGTATAGGCTATACTAGCATGGAACAGGCTGGACTAGGCTAGACTAGAGTGTACTAGGCTGTACCAGACTCTAATACTCTCTATTAGGCTTTACTAGTCCCTTGTCAGCCCTTTAGATACTCAGACCATAGGGACTAAACACTGTGTACACGGGCCATAGCTTGTGTGTTCACAAGCAATAGTTTTGCAAGAGCCTTTGTAGGCCAAAGTAAAGTACTGGCTTCTATAGCCTAATAGAGCCCAGTAAAGCCTAGCAAAGCCTACTAGAGCTTAAAACAGCCTATTAGAGACCAGTAGAGTCTAGTACAGTACAGTACAGTACAGTACAGTACAGTACAGTACAGTACAGTACAGTACAGTACAGTACAGTACAGTACAGTACAGTACAGTACAGCCTAGTGCACCCAAGACTAGTATAGTCCAGCCTGTTGGGAGAACAGAGTAGTGGAGGTTGGTATAGGCTATACTAGCATGGAACAGGCTGGACTAGGCTAGACTAGAGTGTACTAGGCTGTACCAGACTCTAATACTCTCTATTAGGCTTTACTAGTCCCTTGTCAGCCCTTTAGATACTCAGACCATAGGGACTAAACACTGTGTACACGGGCCATAGCTTGTGTGTTCACGAGCAATAGTTTTGCAAGAGCCTTTGTAGGCCAAAGTAAAGTACTGGCTTCTATAGCCTAATAGAGCCCAGTAAAGCCTAGCAAAGCCTACTAGAGCTTAAAACAGCCTATTAGAGACCAGTAGAGTCTAGTACAGTACAGTACAGTACAGCCTAGTGCACCCAAGACTAGTATAGTCCAGCCTGTTGGGAGAACAGAGTAGTGGAGGTTGGTATAGGCTATACTAGCATGGAACAGGCTGGACTAGGCTAGACTAGAGTGTACTAGGCTGTACCAGACTCTAATACTCTCTATTAGGCTTTACTAGTCCCTTGTCGGCCCTTTAGATACTCAGACCATAGGGACTAAACACTGCGTACACGGGCCATAGCTTGTGTGTTCACGAGCAATAGTTTTGCAAGAGCCTTTGTAGGCCAAAGTAAAGTACTGGCTTCTATAGCCTAATAGAGCCCAGTAAAGCCTAGCAAAGCCTACTAGAGCTTAAAACAGCCTATTAGAGACCAGTAGAGTCTAGTACAGTACAGTACAGTACAGTACAGTACAGTACAGCCTAGTGCACCCAAGACTAGTATAGTCCAGCCTGTTGGGAGAACAGAGTAGTGGAGGTTGGTATAGGCTATACTAGCATGGAACAGGCTGGACTAGGCTAGACTAGAGTGTACTAGGCTGTACCAGACTCTAATACTCTCTATTAGGCTTTACTAGTCCCTTGTCAGCCCTGTAGATACTCAGACCATAGGGACTAAACACTGCGTACACGGGCCATAGCTTGTGTGTTCACGAGCAATAGTTTCGCATGAGCCTTTGTAGGCCACAGTAAAGTACTGGCTTCTATAGCCTAATAGAGCCCAGTAAAGCCTAGCAAAGCCTACTAGAGCTTAAAACAGCCTATTAGAGACCAGTAGAGTCTAGTACAGTACAGTACAGTACAGTACAGTACAGTACAGTACAGTACAGTACAGTACAGTACAGTACAGTACAGCCTAGTGCACCCAAGACTAGTATAGTCCAGCCTGTTGGGAGAACAGAGTAGTGGAGGTTGGTATAGGCTATACTAGCATGGAACAGGCTGGACTAGGCTAGACTAGAGTGTACTAGGCTGTACCAGACTCTAATACTCTCTATTAGGCTTTACTAGTCCCTTGTCAGCCCTGTAGATACTCAGACCATAGGGACTAAACACTGCGTACACGGGCCATAGCTTGTGTGTTCACGAGCAATAGTTTCGCATGAGCCTTTGTAGGCCACAGTAAAGTACTGGCTTCTATAGCCTAATAGAGCCCAGTAAAGCCTAGCAAAGCCTACTAGAGCTTAAAACAGCCTATTAGAGACCAGTAGAGTCTAGTACAGTACAGTACAGTACAGCCTAGTGCACCCAAGACTAGTATAGTCCAGCCTGTTGGGAGAACAGAGTAGTGGAGGTTGGTATAGGCTATACTAGCATGGAACAGGCTGGACTAGGCTAGACTAGAGTGTACTAGGCTGTACCAGACTCTAATACTCTCTATTAGGCTTTACTAGTCCCTTGTCAGCCCTGTAGATACTCAGACCATAGGGACTAAACACTGCGTACACGGGCCATAGCTTGTGTGTTCACGAGCAATAGTTTCGCATGAGCCTTTGTAGGCCACAGTAAAGTACTGGCTTCTATAGCCTAATAGAGCCCAGTAAAGCCTAGCAAAGCCTACTAGAGCTTAAAACAGCCTATTAGAGACCAGTAGAGTCTAGTACAGTACAGTACAGTACAGTACAGTACAGTACAGTACAGTACAGCCTAGTGCACCCAAGACTAGTATAGTCCAGCCTGTTGGGAGAACAGAGTAGTGGAGGTTGGTATAGGCTATACTAGCATGGAACAGGCTGGACTAGGCTAGACTAGAGTGTACTAGGCTGTACCAGACTCTAATACTCTCTATTAGGCTTTACTAATCCCTTGTCAGCCCTTTAGATACTCAGACCATAGGGACTAAACACTGCGTACACGGGCCATAGCTTGTGTGTTCACGAGCAATAGTTTTGCAAGAGCCTTTGTAGGCCAAAGTAAAGTACTGGCTTCTATAGCCTAATAGAGCCCAGTAAAGCCTAGCAAAGCCTACTAGAGCTTAAAACAGCCTATTAGAGACCAGTAGAGTCTAGTACAGTACAGTACAGTACAGTACAGTACAGCCTAGTGCACCCAAGACTAGTATAGTCCAGCCTGTTGGGAGAACAGAGTAGTGGAGGTTGGTATAGGCTATACTAGCATGGAACAGGCTGGACTAGGCTAGACTAGAGTGTACTAGGCTGTACCAGACTCTAATACTCTCTATTAGGCTTTACTAGTCCCTTGTCAGCCCTTTAGATACTCAGACCATAGGGACTAAACACTGTGTACACGGGCCATAGCTTGTGTGTTCACGAGCAATAGTTTTGCAAGAGCCTTTGTAGGCCAAAGTAAAGTACTGGCTTCTATAGCCTAATAGAGCCCAGTAAAGCCTAGCAAAGCCTACTAGAGCTTAAAACAGCCTATTAGAGACCAGTAGAGTCTAGTACAGTACAGTACAGTACAGCCTAGTGCACCCAAGACTAGTATAGTCCAGCCTGTTGGGAGAACAGAGTAGTGGAGGTTGGTATAGGCTATACTAGCATGGAACAGGCTGGACTAGGCTAGACTAGAGTGTACTAGGCTGTAACAGACTCTAATACTCTCTATTAGGCTTTACTAGTCCCTTGTCAGCCCTTTAGATACTCAGACCATAGGGACTAAACACTGCGTACACGGGCCATAGCTTGTGTGTTCACGAGCAATAGTTTTGCAAGAGCCTTTGTAGGCCAAAGTAAAGTACTGGCTTCTATAGCCTAATAAAGCCCAGTAAAGCCTAGCAAAGCCTACTAGAGCTTAAAACAGCCTATTAGAGACCAGTAGAGTCTAGTACAGTACAGTACAGTACAGTACAGCCTAGTGCACCCAAGACTAGTATAGTCCAGCCTGTTGGGAGAACAGAGTAGTGGAGGTTGGTATAGGCTATACTAGCATGGAACAGGCTGGACTAGGCTAGACTAGAATGTACTAGGCTGTACCAGACTCTAATACTCTCTATTAGGCTTTACTAATCCCTTGTCAGCCCTTTAGATACTCAGACCATAGGGACTAAACACTGCGTACACGGGCCATAGCTTGTGTGTTCACGAGCAATAGTTTTGCAAGAGCCTTTGTAGGCCAAAGTAAAGTACTGGCTTCTATAGCCTAATAGAGCCCAGTAAAGCCTAGCAAAGCCTACTAGAGCTTAAAACAGCCTATTAGAGACCAGTAGAGTCTAGTACAGTACAGTACAGTACAGTACAGTACAGCCTAGTGCACCCAAGACTAGTATAGTCCAGCCTGTTGGGAGAACAGAGTAGTGGAGGTTGATATAGGCTATACTAGCATGGAACAGGCTGGACTAGGCTAGACTAGAGTGTACTAGGCTGTACCAGACTCTAATACTCTCTATTAGGCTTTACTAGTCCCTTGTCAGCCCTTTAGATACTCAGACCATAGGGACTAAACACTGTGTACACGGGCCATAGCTTGTGTGTTCACGAGCAATAGTTTTGCAAGAGCCTTTGTAGGCCAAAGTAAAGTACTGGCTTCTATAGCCTAATAGAGCCCAGTAAAGCCTAGCAAAGCCTACTAGAGCTTAAAACAGCCTATTAGAGACCAGTAGAGTCTAGTACAGTACAGTACAGCCTAGTGCACCCAAGACTAGTATAGTCCAGCCTGTTGGGAGAACAGAGTAGTGGAGGTTGGTATAGGCTATACTAGCATGGAACAGGCTGGACTAGGCTAGACTAGAGTGTACTAGGCTGTACCAGACTCTAATACTCTCTATTAGGCTTTACTAGTCCCTTGTCGGCCCTTTAGATACTCAGACCATAGGGACTAAACACTGCGTACACGGGCCATAGCTTGTGTGTTCACGAGCAATAGTTTTGCGAGAGCTTTTGTAGGCCAAAGTAAAGTACTGGCTTCTATAGCCTAATAGAGCCCAGTAAAGCCTAGCAAAGCCTACTAGAGCTTAAAACAGCCTATTAGACACCAGTAGAGTCTAGTACAGTACAGTACAGTACAGCCTAGTGCACCCAAGACTAGTATAGTCCAGCCTGTTGGGAGAACAGAGTAGTGGAGGTTGGTATAGGCTATACTAGCATGGAACAGGCTGGACTAGGCTAGACTAGAGTGTACTAGGCTGTACCAGACTCTAATACTCTCTATTAGGCTTTACTAGTCCCTTGTCAGCCCTTTAGATACTCAGACCATAGGGACTAAACACTGCGTACACGGGCCATAGCTTGTGTGTTCACGAGCAATAGTTTTGCAAGAGCCTTTGTAGGCCAAAGTAAAGTACTGGCTTCTATAGCCTAATAGAGCCCAGTAAAGCCTAGCAAAGCCTACTAGAGCTTAAAACAGCCTATTAGAGACCAGTAGAGTCTAGTACAGTACAGTACAGTACAGCCTAGTGCACCCAAGACTAGTATAGTCCAGCCTGTTGGGAGAACAGAGTAGGGGAGGTGGGTATAGGCTATACTAGCATGGAACAGGCTGGACTAGGCTAGACTAGAGTGTACTAGGCTGTACCAGACTCTAATACTCTCTATTAGGCTTTACTAATCCCTTGTCAGCCCTTTAGATACTCAGACCATAGGGACTAAACACTGCGTACACGGGCCATAGCTTGTGTGTTCACGAGCAATAGTTTTGCAAGAGCCTTTGTAGGCCAAAGTAAAGTACTGGCTTCTATAGCCTAATAGAGCCCAGTAAAGCCTAGCAAAGCCTACTAGAGCTTAAAACAGCCTATTAGAGACCAGTAGAGTCTAGTACAGTACAGTACAGTACAGTACAGCCTAGTGCACCCAAGACTAGTATAGTCCAGCCTGTTGGGAGAACAGAGTAGTGGAGGTTGGTATAGGCTATACTAGCATGGAACAGGCTGGACTAGGCTAGACTAGAGTGTACTAGGCTGTACCAGACTCTAATACTCTCTATTAGGCTTTACTAGTCCCTTGTCAGCCCTTTAGATACTCAGACCATAGGGACTAAACACTGTGTACACGGGCCATAGCTTGTGTGTTCACGAGCAATAGTTTTGCAAGAGCCTTTGTAGGCCAAAGTAAAGTACTGGCTTCTATAGCCTAATAGAGCCCAGTAAAGCCTAGCAAAGCCTACTAGAGCTTAAAACAGCCTATTAGAGACCAGTAGAGTCTAGTACAGTACAGTACAGTACAGCCTAGTGCACCCAAGACTAGTATAGTCCAGCCTGTTGGGAGAACAGAGTAGTGGAGGTTGGTATAGGCTATACTAGCATGGAACAGGCTGGACTAGGCTAGACTAGAGTGTACTAGGCTGTACCAGACTCTAATACTCTCTATTAGGCTTTACTAGTCCCTTGTCAGCCCTTTAGATACTCAGACCATAGGGACTAAACACTGCGTACACGGGCCATAGCTTGTGTGTTCACGAGCAATAGTTTTGCAAGAGCCTTTGTAGGCCAAAGTAAAGTACTGGCTTCTATAGCCTAATAGAGCCCAGTAAAGCCTAGCAAAGCCTACTAGAGCTTAAAACAGCCTATTAGAGACCAGTAGAGTCTAGTACAGTACAGTACAGTACAGTACAGCCTAGTGCACCCAAGACTAGTATAGTCCAGCCTGTTGGGAGAACAGAGTAGTGGAGGTTGGTATAGGCTATACTAGCATGGAACAGGCTGGACTAGGCTAGACTAGAGTGTACTAGGCTGTACCAGACTCTAATACTCTCTATTAGGCTTTACTAATCCCTTGTCAGCCCTTTAGATACTCAGACCATAGGGACTAAACACTGCGTACACGGGCCATAGCTTGTGTGTTCACGAGCAATAGTTTTGCAAGAGCCTTTGTAGGCCAAAGTAAAGTACTGGCTTCTATAGCCTAATAGAGCCCAGTAAAGCCTAGCAAAGCCTACTAGAGCTTAAAACAGCCTATTAGAGACCAGTAGAGTCTAGTACAGTACAGTACAGTACAGTACAGTACAGTACAGCCTAGTGCACCCAAGACTAGTATAGTCCAGCCTGTTGGGAGAACAGAGTAGTGGAGGTTGGTATAGGCTATACTAGCATGGAACAGGCTGGACTAGGCTAGACTAGAGTGTACTAGGCTGTAGCAGACTCTAATACTCTCTATTAGGCTTTACTAGTCCCTTGTCAGCCCTTTAGATACTCAGACCATAGGGACTAAACACTGTGTACACGGGCCATAGCTTGTGTGTTCACGAGCAATAGTTTTGCAAGAGCCTTTGTAGGCCAAAGTAAAGTACTGGCTTCTATAGCCTAATAGAGCCCAGTAAAGCCTAGCAAAGCCTACTAGAGCTTAAAACAGCCTATTAGAGACCAGTAGAGTCTAGTACAGTACAGTACAGTACAGCCTAGTGCACCCAAGACTAGTATAGTCCAGCCTGTTGGGAGAACAGAGTAGTGGAGGTTGGTATAGGCTATACTAGCATGGAACAGGCTGGACTAGGCTAGACTAGAGTGTACTAGGCTGTACCAGACTCTAATACTCTCTATTAGGCTTTACTAGTCCCTTGTCAGCCCTTTAGATGCTCAGACCATAGGGACTAAACACTGTGTACACGGGCCATAGCTTGTGTGTTCACGAGCAATAGTTTTGCAAGAGCCTTTGTAGGCCAAAGTAAAGTACTGGCTTCTATAGCCTAATAGAGCCCAGTAAAGCCTAGCAAAGCCTACTAGAGCTTAAAACAGCCTATTAGAGACCAGTAGAGTCTAGTACAGTACAGTACAGTACAGTACAGTACAGCCTAGTGCACCCAAGACTAGTATAGTCCAGCCTGTTGGGAGAACAGAGTAGGGGAGGTGGGTATAGGCTATACTAGCATGGAACAGGCTGGACTAGGCTAGACTAGAGTGTACTAGGCTGTACCAGACTCTAATACTCTCTATTAGGCTTTACTAGTCCCTTGTCAGCCCTTTAGATACTCAGACCATAGGGACTAAACACTGTGTACACGGGCCATAGCTTGTGTGTTCACGAGCAATAGTTTTGCAAGAGCCTTTGTAGGCCAAAGTAAAGTACTGGCTTCTATAGCCTAATAGAGCCCAGTAAAGCCTAGCAAAGCCTACTAGAGCTTAAAACAGCCTATTAGAGACCAGTAGAGTCTAGTACAGTACAGTACAGTACAGCCTAGTGCACCCAAGACTAGTATAGTCCAGCCTGTTGGGAGAACAGAGTAGTGGAGGTTGGTATAGGCTATACTAGCATGGAACAGGCTGGACTAGGCTAGACTAGAGTGTACTAGGCTGTACCAGACTCTAATACTCTCTATTAGGCTTTACTAGTCCCTTGTCAGCCCTTTAGATACTCAGACCATAGGGACTAAACACTGTGTACACGGGCCATAGCTTGTGTGTTCACGAGCAATAGTTTTGCAAGAGCCTTTGTAGGCCAAAGTAAAGTACTGGCTTCTATAGCCTAATAGAGCCCAGTAAAGCCTAGCAAAGCCTACTAGAGCTTAAAACAGCCTATTAGAGACCAGTAGAGTCTAGTACAGTACAGTACAGTACAGTACAGTACAGCCTAGTGCACCCAAGACTAGTATAGTCCAGCCTGTTGGGAGAACAGAGTAGTGGAGGTTGATATAGGCTATACTAGCATGGAACAGGCTGGACTAGGCTAGACTAGAGTGTACTAGGCTGTACCAGACTCTAATACTCTCTATTAGGCTTTACTAGTCCCTTGTCAGCCCTTTAGATACTCAGACCATAGGGACTAAACACTGTGTACACGGGCCATAGCTTGTGTGTTCACGAGCAATAGTTTTGCAAGAGCCTTTGTAGGCCAAAGTAAAGTACTGGCTTCTATAGCCTAATAGAGCCCAGTAAAGCCTAGCAAAGCCTACTAGAGCTTAAAACAGCCTATTAGAGACCAGTAGAGTCTAGTACAGTACAGTACAGTACAGCCTAGTGCACCCAAGACTAGTATAGTCCAGCCTGTTGGGAGAACAGAGTAGTGGAGGTTGGTATAGGCTATACTAGCATGGAACAGGCTGGACTAGGCTAGACTAGAGTGTACTAGGCTGTACCAGACTCTAATACTCTCTATTAGGCTTTACTAGTCCCTTGTCGGCCCTTTAGATACTCAGACCATAGGGACTAAACACTGCGTACACGGGCCATAGCTTGTGTGTTGACGAGCAATAGTTTTGCAAGAGCCTTTGTAGGCCAAAGTAAAGTACTGGCTTCTATAGCCTAATAGAGCCCAGTAAAGCCTAGCAAAGCCTACTAGAGCTTAAAACAGCCTATTAGAGACCAGTAGAGTCTAGTACAGTACAGTACAGTACAGTACAGTACAGTACAGCCTAGTGCACCCAAGACTAGTATAGTCCAGCCTGTTGGGAGAACAGAGTAGTGGAGGTTGGTATAGGCTATACTAGCATGGAACAGGCTGGACTAGGCTAGACTAGAGTGTACTAGGCTGTACCAGACTCTAATACTCTCTATTAGGCTTTACTAGTCCCTTGTCAGCCCTGTAGATACTCAGACCATAGGGACTAAACACTGCGTACACGGGCCATAGCTTGTGTGTTCACGAGCAATAGTTTCGCATGAGCCTTTGTAGGCCACAGTAAAGTACTGGCTTCTATAGCCTAATAGAGCCCAGTAAAGCCTAGCAAAGCCTACTAGAGCTTAAAACAGCCTATTAGAGACCAGTAGAGTCTAGTACAGTACAGTACAGTACAGTACAGTACAGTACAGTACAGCCTAGTGCACCCAAGACTAGTATAGTCCAGCCTGTTGGGAGAACAGAGTAGTGGAGGTTGGTATAGGCTATACTAGCATGGAACAGGCTGGACTAGGCTAGACTAGAGTGTACTAGGCTGTACCAGACTCTAATACTCTCTATTAGGCTTTACTAGTCCCTTGTCAGCCCTGTAGATACTCAGACCATAGGGACTAAACACTGCGTACACGGGCCATAGCTTGTGTGTTCACGAGCAATAGTTTCGCATGAGCCTTTGTAGGCCACAGTAAAGTACTGGCTTCTATAGCCTAATAGAGCCCAGTAAAGCCTAGCAAAGCCTACTAGAGCTTAAAACAGCCTATTAGAGACCAGTAGAGTCTAGTACAGTACAGTACAGTACAGTACAGTACAGTACAGTACAGCCTAGTGCACCCAAGACTAGTATAGTCCAGCCTGTTGGGAGAACAGAGTAGTGGAGGTTGGTATAGGCTATACTAGCATGGAACAGGCTGGACTAGGCTAGACTAGAGTGTACTAGGCTGTACCAGACTCTAATACTCTCTATTAGGCTTTACTAGTCCCTTGTCAGCCCTGTAGATACTCAGACCATAGGGACTAAACACTGCGTACACGGGCCATAGCTTGTGTGTTCACGAGCAATAGTTTCGCATGAGCCTTTGTAGGCCACAGTAAAGTACTGGCTTCTATAGCCTAATAGAGCCCAGTAAAGCCTAGCAAAGCCTACTAGAGCTTAAAACAGCCTATTAGAGACCAGTAGAGTCTAGTACAGTACAGTACAGTACAGCCTAGTGCACCCAAGACTAGTATAGTCCAGCCTGTTGGGAGAACAGAGTAGTGGAGGTTGGTATAGGCTATACTAGCATGGAACAGGCTGGACTAGGCTAGACTAGAGTGTACTAGGCTGTACCAGACTCTAATACTCTCTATTAGGCTTTACTAGTCCCTTGTCAGCCCTGTAGATACTCAGACCATAGGGACTAAACACTGCGTACACGGGCCATAGCTTGTGTGTTCACGAGCAATAGTTTCGCATGAGCCTTTGTAGGCCACAGTAAAGTACTGGCTTCTATAGCCTAATAGAGCCCAGTAAAGCCTAGCAAAGCCTACTAGAGCTTAAAACAGCCTATTAGAGACCAGTAGAGTCTAGTACAGTACAGTACAGTACAGTACAGTACAGTACAGTACAGTACAGTACAGCCTAGTGCACCCAAGACTAGTATAGTCCAGCCTGTTGGGAGAACAGAGTAGTGGAGGTTGGTATAGGCTATACTAGCATGGAACAGGCTGGACTAGGCTAGACTAGAGTGTACTAGGCTGTACCAGACTCTAATACTCTCTATTAGGCTTTACTAATCCCTTGTCAGCCCTTTAGATACTCAGACCATAGGGACTAAACACTGCGTACACGGGCCATAGCTTGTGTGTTCACGAGCAATAGTTTTGCAAGAGCCTTTGTAGGCCAAAGTAAAGTACTGGCTTCTATAGCCTAATAGAGCCCAGTAAAGCCTAGCAAAGCCTACTAGAGCTTAAAACAGCCTATTAGAGACCAGTAGAGTCTAGTACAGTACAGTACAGTACAGTACAGTACAGTACAGTACAGCCTAGTGCACCCAAGACTAGTATAGTCCAGCCTGTTGGGAGAACAGAGTAGTGGAGGTTGGTATAGGCTATACTAGCATGGAACAGGCTGGACTAGGCTAGACTAGAGTGTACTAGGCTGTACCAGACTCTAATACTCTCTATTAGGCTTTACTAGTCCCTTGTCAGCCCTTTAGATACTCAGACCATAGGGACTAAACACTGTGTACACGGGCCATAGCTTGTGTGTTCACGAGCAATAGTTTTGCAAGAGCCTTTGTAGGCCAAAGTAAAGTACTGGCTTCTATAGCCTAATAGAGCCCAGTAAAGCCTAGCAAAGCCTACTAGAGCTTAAAACAGCCTATTAGAGACCAGTAGAGTCTAGTACAGTACAGTACAGTACAGCCTAGTGCACCCAAGACTAGTATAGTCCAGCCTGTTGGGAGAACAGAGTAGTGGAGGTTGGTATAGGCTATACTAGCATGGAACAGGCTGGACTAGGCTAGACTAGAGTGTACTAGGCTGTAACAGACTCTAATACTCTCTATTAGGCTTTACTAGTCCCTTGTCAGCCCTTTAGATACTCAGACCATAGGGACTAAACACTGCGTACACGGGCCATAGCTTGTGTGTTCACGAGCAATAGTTTTGCAAGAGCCTTTGTAGGCCAAAGTAAAGTACTGGCTTCTATAGCCTAATAAAGCCCAGTAAAGCCTAGCAAAGCCTACTAGAGCTTAAAACAGCCTATTAGAGACCAGTAGAGTCTAGTACAGTACAGTACAGTACAGTACAGCCTAGTGCACCCAAGACTAGTATAGTCCAGCCTGTTGGGAGAACAGAGTAGTGGAGGTTGGTATAGGCTATACTAGCATGGAACAGGCTGGACTAGGCTAGACTAGAGTGTACTAGGCTGTACCAGACTCTAATACTCTCTATTAGGCTTTACTAATCCCTTGTCAGCCCTTTAGATACTCAGACCATAGGGACTAAACACTGCGTACACGGGCCATAGCTTGTGTGTTCACGAGCAATAGTTTCGCATGAGCCTTTGTAGGCCACAGTAAAGTACTGGCTTCTATAGCCTAATAGAGCCCAGTAAAGCATAGCAAAGCCTACTAGAGCTTAAAACAGCCTATTAGAGACCAGTAGAGTCTAGTACAGTACAGTACAGTACAGTACAGTACAGTACAGTACAGTACAGTACAGTACAGTACAGTACAGTACAGTACAGCCTAGTGCACCCAAGACTAGTATAGTCCAGCCTGTTGGGAGAACAGAGTAGTGGAGGTTGGTATAGGCTATACTAGCATGGAACAGGCTGGACTAGGCTAGACTAGAGTGTACTAGGCTGTACCAGACTCTAATACTCTCTATTAGGCTTTACTAATCCCTTGTCAGCCCTTTAGATACTCAGACCATAGGGACTAAACACTGCGTACACGGGCCATAGCTTGTGTGTTCACGAGCAATAGTTTTGCAAGAGCCTTTGTAGGCCAAAGTAAAGTACTGGCTTCTATAGCCTAATAGAGCCCAGTAAAGCCTAGCAAAGCCTACTAGAGCTTAAAACAGCCTATTAGAGACCAGTAGAGTCTAGTACAGTACAGTACAGTACAGTACAGTACAGCCTAGTGCACCCAAGACTAGTATAGTCCAGCCTGTTGGGAGAACAGAGTAGTGGAGGTTGGTATAGGCTATACTAGCATGGAACAGGCTGGACTAGGCTAGACTAGAGTGTACTAGGCTGTACCAGACTCTAATACTCTCTATTAGGCTTTACTAGTCCCTTGTCAGCCCTTTAGATACTCAGACCATAGGGACTAAACACTGTGTACACGGGCCATAGCTTGTGTGTTCACGAGCAATAGTTTTGCAAGAGCCTTTGTAGGCCAAAGTAAAGTACTGGCTTCTATAGCCTAATAGAGCCCAGTAAAGCCTAGCAAAGCCTACTAGAGCTTAAAACAGCCTATTAGAGACCAGTAGAGTCTAGTACAGTACAGTACAGTACAGCCTAGTGCACCCAAGACTAGTATAGTCCAGCCTGTTGGGAGAACAGAGTAGTGGAGGTTGGTATAGGCTATACTAGCATGGAACAGGCTGGACTAGGCTAGACTAGAGTGTACTAGGCTGTAACAGACTCTAATACTCTCTATTAGGCTTTACTAGTCCCTTGTCAGCCCTTTAGATACTCAGACCATAGGGACTAAACACTGCGTACACGGGCCATAGCTTGTGTGTTCACGAGCAATAGTTTTGCAAGAGCCTTTGTAGGCCAAAGTAAAGTACTGGCTTCTATAGCCTAATAAAGCCCAGTAAAGCCTAGCAAAGCCTACTAGAGCTTAAAACAGCCTATTAGAGACCAGTAGAGTCTAGTACAGTACAGTACAGTACAGTACAGTACAGTACAGCCTAGTGCACCCAAGACTAGTATAGTCCAGCCTGTTGGGAGAACAGAGTAGTGGAGGTTGGTATAGGCTATACTAGCATGGAACAGGCTGGACTAGGCTAGACTAGAGTGTACTAGGCTGTACCAGACTCTAATACTCTCTATTAGGCTTTACTAATCCCTTGTCAGCCCTTTAGATACTCAGACCATAGGGACTAAACACTGCGTACACGGGCCATAGCTTGTGTGTTCACGAGCAATAGTTTTGCAAGAGCCTTTGTAGGCCAAAGTAAAGTACTGGCTTCTATAGCCTAATAGAGCCCAGTAAAGCCTAGCAAAGCCTACTAGAGCTTAAAACAGCCTATTAGAGACCAGTAGAGTCTAGTACAGTACAGTACAGTACAGTACAGTACAGCCTAGTGCACCCAAGACTAGTATAGTCCAGCCTGTTGGGAGAACAGAGTAGTGGAGGTTGATATAGGCTATACTAGCATGGAACAGGCTGGACTAGGCTAGACTAGAGTGTACTAGGCTGTACCAGACTCTAATACTCTCTATTAGGCTTTACTAGTCCCTTGTCAGCCCTTTAGATACTCAGACCATAGGGACTAAACACTGTGTACACGGGCCATAGCTTGTGTGTTCACGAGCAATAGTTTTGCAAGAGCCTTTGTAGGCCAAAGTAAAGTACTGGCTTCTATAGCCTAATAGAGCCCAGTAAAGCCTAGCAAAGCCTACTAGAGCTTAAAACAGCCTATTAGAGACCAGTAGAGTCTAGTACAGTACAGTACAGCCTAGTGCACCCAAGACTAGTATAGTCCAGCCTGTTGGGAGAACAGAGTAGTGGAGGTTGGTATAGGCTATACTAGCATGGAACAGGCTGGACTAGGCTAGACTAGAGTGTACTAGGCTGTACCAGACTCTAATACTCTCTATTAGGCTTTACTAGTCCCTTGTCGGCCCTTTAGATACTCAGACCATAGGGACTAAACACTGCGTACACGGGCCATAGCTTGTGTGTTCACGAGCAATAGTTTTGCGAGAGCTTTTGTAGGCCAAAGTAAAGTACTGGCTTCTATAGCCTAATAGAGCCCAGTAAAGCCTAGCAAAGCCTACTAGAGCTTAAAACAGCCTATTAGACACCAGTAGAGTCTAGTACAGTACAGTACAGTACAGCCTAGTGCACCCAAGACTAGTATAGTCCAGCCTGTTGGGAGAACAGAGTAGTGGAGGTTGGTATAGGCTATACTAGCATGGAACAGGCTGGACTAGGCTAGACTAGAGTGTACTAGGCTGTACCAGACTCTAATACTCTCTATTAGGCTTTACTAGTCCCTTGTCAGCCCTTTAGATACTCAGACCATAGGGACTAAACACTGCGTACACGGGCCATAGCTTGTGTGTTCACGAGCAATAGTTTTGCAAGAGCCTTTGTAGGCCAAAGTAAAGTACTGGCTTCTATAGCCTAATAGAGCCCAGTAAAGCCTAGCAAAGCCTACTAGAGCTTAAAACAGCCTATTAGAGACCAGTAGAGTCTAGTACAGTACAGTACAGTACAGCCTAGTGCACCCAAGACTAGTATAGTCCAGCCTGTTGGGAGAACAGAGTAGGGGAGGTGGGTATAGGCTATACTAGCATGGAACAGGCTGGACTAGGCTAGACTAGAGTGTACTAGGCTGTACCAGACTCTAATACTCTCTATTAGGCTTTACTAATCCCTTGTCAGCCCTTTAGATACTCAGACCATAGGGACTAAACACTGCGTACACGGGCCATAGCTTGTGTGTTCACGAGCAATAGTTTTGCAAGAGCCTTTGTAGGCCAAAGTAAAGTACTGGCTTCTATAGCCTAATAGAGCCCAGTAAAGCCTAGCAAAGCCTACTAGAGCTTAAAACAGCCTATTAGAGACCAGTAGAGTCTAGTACAGTACAGTACAGTACAGTACAGCCTAGTGCACCCAAGACTAGTATAGTCCAGCCTGTTGGGAGAACAGAGTAGTGGAGGTTGGTATAGGCTATACTAGCATGGAACAGGCTGGACTAGGCTAGACTAGAGTGTACTAGGCTGTACCAGACTCTAATACTCTCTATTAGGCTTTACTAGTCCCTTGTCAGCCCTTTAGATACTCAGACCATAGGGACTAAACACTGTGTACACGGGCCATAGCTTGTGTGTTCACGAGCAATAGTTTTGCAAGAGCCTTTGTAGGCCAAAGTAAAGTACTGGCTTCTATAGCCTAATAGAGCCCAGTAAAGCCTAGCAAAGCCTACTAGAGCTTAAAACAGCCTATTAGAGACCAGTAGAGTCTAGTACAGTACAGTACAGTACAGCCTAGTGCACCCAAGACTAGTATAGTCCAGCCTGTTGGGAGAACAGAGTAGTGGAGGTTGGTATAGGCTATACTAGCATGGAACAGGCTGGACTAGGCTAGACTAGAGTGTACTAGGCTGTACCAGACTCTAATACTCTCTATTAGGCTTTACTAGTCCCTTGTCAGCCCTTTAGATACTCAGACCATAGGGACTAAACACTGCGTACACGGGCCATAGCTTGTGTGTTCACGAGCAATAGTTTTGCAAGAGCCTTTGTAGGCCAAAGTAAAGTACTGGCTTCTATAGCCTAATAGAGCCCAGTAAAGCCTAGCAAAGCCTACTAGAGCTTAAAACAGCCTATTAGAGACCAGTAGAGTCTAGTACAGTACAGTACAGTACAGTACAGTACAGCCTAGTGCACCCAAGACTAGTATAGTCCAGCCTGTTGGGAGAACAGAGTAGTGGAGGTTGGTATAGGCTATACTAGCATGGAACAGGCTGGACTAGGCTAGACTAGAGTGTACTAGGCTGTACCAGACTCTAATACTCTCTATTAGGCTTTACTAATCCCTTGTCAGCCCTTTAGATACTCAGACCATAGGGACTAAACACTGCGTACACGGGCCATAGCTTGTGTGTTCACGAGCAATAGTTTTGCAAGAGCCTTTGTAGGCCAAAGTAAAGTACTGGCTTCTATAGCCTAATAGAGCCCAGTAAAGCCTAGCAAAGCCTACTAGAGCTTAAAACAGCCTATTAGAGACCAGTAGAGTCTAGTACAGTACAGTACAGTACAGTACAGTACAGTACAGCCTAGTGCACCCAAGACTAGTATAGTCCAGCCTGTTGGGAGAACAGAGTAGTGGAGGTTGGTATAGGCTATACTAGCATGGAACAGGCTGGACTAGGCTAGACTAGAGTGTACTAGGCTGTAGCAGACTCTAATACTCTCTATTAGGCTTTACTAGTCCCTTGTCAGCCCTTTAGATACTCAGACCATAGGGACTAAACACTGTGTACACGGGCCATAGCTTGTGTGTTCACGAGCAATAGTTTTGCAAGAGCCTTTGTAGGCCAAAGTAAAGTACTGGCTTCTATAGCCTAATAGAGCCCAGTAAAGCCTAGCAAAGCCTACTAGAGCTTAAAACAGCCTATTAGAGACCAGTAGAGTCTAGTACAGTACAGTACAGTACAGCCTAGTGCACCCAAGACTAGTATAGTCCAGCCTGTTGGGAGAACAGAGTAGTGGAGGTTGGTATAGGCTATACTAGCATGGAACAGGCTGGACTAGGCTAGACTAGAGTGTACTAGGCTGTACCAGACTCTAATACTCTCTATTAGGCTTTACTAGTCCCTTGTCAGCCCTTTAGATGCTCAGACCATAGGGACTAAACACTGTGTACACGGGCCATAGCTTGTGTGTTCACGAGCAATAGTTTTGCAAGAGCCTTTGTAGGCCAAAGTAAAGTACTGGCTTCTATAGCCTAATAGAGCCCAGTAAAGCCTAGCAAAGCCTACTAGAGCTTAAAACAGCCTATTAGAGACCAGTAGAGTCTAGTACAGTACAGTACAGTACAGTACAGCCTAGTGCACCCAAGACTAGTATAGTCCAGCCTGTTGGGAGAACAGAGTAGGGGAGGTGGGTATAGGCTATACTAGCATGGAACAGGCTGGACTAGGCTAGACTAGAGTGTACTAGGCTGTACCAGACTCTAATACTCTCTATTAGGCTTTACTAGTCCCTTGTCAGCCCTTTAGATACTCAGACCATAGGGACTAAACACTGTGTACACGGGCCATAGCTTGTGTGTTCACGAGCAATAGTTTTGCAAGAGCCTTTGTAGGCCAAAGTAAAGTACTGGCTTCTATAGCCTAATAGAGCCCAGTAAAGCCTAGCAAAGCCTACTAGAGCTTAAAACAGCCTATTAGAGACCAGTAGAGTCTAGTACAGTACAGTACAGTACAGCCTAGTGCACCCAAGACTAGTATAGTCCAGCCTGTTGGGAGAACAGAGTAGTGGAGGTTGGTATAGGCTATACTAGCATGGAACAGGCTGGACTAGGCTAGACTAGAGTGTACTAGGCTGTACCAGACTCTAATACTCTCTATTAGGCTTTACTAGTCCCTTGTCAGCCCTTTAGATACTCAGACCATAGGGACTAAACACTGTGTACACGGGCCATAGCTTGTGTGTTCACGAGCAATAGTTTTGCAAGAGCCTTTGTAGGCCAAAGTAAAGTACTGGCTTCTATAGCCTAATAGAGCCCAGTAAAGCCTAGCAAAGCCTACTAGAGCTTAAAACAGCCTATTAGAGACCAGTAGAGTCTAGTACAGTACAGTACAGTACAGTACAGTACAGCCTAGTGCACCCAAGACTAGTATAGTCCAGCCTGTTGGGAGAACAGAGTAGTGGAGGTTGATATAGGCTATACTAGCATGGAACAGGCTGGACTAGGCTAGACTAGAGTGTACTAGGCTGTACCAGACTCTAATACTCTCTATTAGGCTTTACTAGTCCCTTGTCAGCCCTTTAGATACTCAGACCATAGGGACTAAACACTGTGTACACGGGCCATAGCTTGTGTGTTCACGAGCAATAGTTTTGCAAGAGCCTTTGTAGGCCAAAGTAAAGTACTGGCTTCTATAGCCTAATAGAGCCCAGTAAAGCCTAGCAAAGCCTACTAGAGCTTAAAACAGCCTATTAGAGACCAGTAGAGTCTAGTACAGTACAGTACAGTACAGCCTAGTGCACCCAAGACTAGTATAGTCCAGCCTGTTGGGAGAACAGAGTAGTGGAGGTTGGTATAGGCTATACTAGCATGGAACAGGCTGGACTAGGCTAGACTAGAGTGTACTAGGCTGTACCAGACTCTAATACTCTCTATTAGGCTTTACTAGTCCCTTGTCGGCCCTTTAGATACTCAGACCATAGGGACTAAACACTGCGTACACGGGCCATAGCTTGTGTGTTCACGAGCAATAGTTTTGCAAGAGCCTTTGTAGGCCAAAGTAAAGTACTGGCTTCTATAGCCTAATAGAGCCCAGTAAAGCCTAGCAAAGCCTACTAGAGCTTAAAACAGCCTATTAGAGACCAGTAGAGTCTAGTACAGTACAGTACAGTACAGTACAGCCTAGTGCACCCAAGACTAGTATAGTCCAGCCTGTTGGGAGAACAGAGTAGTGGAGGTTGGTATAGGCTATACTAGCATGGAACAGGCTGGACTAGGCTAGACTAGAGTGTACTAGGCTGTACCAGACTCTAATACTCTCTATTAGGCTTTACTAGTCCCTTGTCAGCCCTGTAGATACTCAGACCATAGGGACTAAACACTGCGTACACGGGCCATAGCTTGTGTGTTCACGAGCAATAGTTTCGCATGAGCCTTTGTAGGCCACAGTAAAGTACTGGCTTCTATAGCCTAATAGAGCCCAGTAAAGCCTAGCAAAGCCTACTAGAGCTTAAAACAGCCTATTAGAGACCAGTAGAGTCTAGTACAGTACAGTACAGTACAGTACAGTACAGTACAGTACAGTACAGTACAGCCTAGTGCACCCAAGACTAGTATAGTCCAGCCTGTTGGGAGAACAGAGTAGTGGAGGTTGGTATAGGCTATACTAGCATGGAACAGGCTGGACTAGGCTAGACTAGAGTGTACTAGGCTGTACCAGACTCTAATACTCTCTATTAGGCTTTACTAGTCCCTTGTCAGCCCTGTAGATACTCAGACCATAGGGACTAAACACTGCGTACACGGGCCATAGCTTGTGTGTTCACGAGCAATAGTTTCGCATGAGCCTTTGTAGGCCACAGTAAAGTACTGGCTTCTATAGCCTAATAGAGCCCAGTAAAGCCTAGCAAAGCCTACTAGAGCTTAAAACAGCCTATTAGAGACCAGTAGAGTCTAGTACAGTACAGTACAGTACAGCCTAGTGCACCCAAGACTAGTATAGTCCAGCCTGTTGGGAGAACAGAGTAGTGGAGGTTGGTATAGGCTATACTAGCATGGAACAGGCTGGACTAGGCTAGACTAGAGTGTACTAGGCTGTACCAGACTCTAATACTCTCTATTAGGCTTTACTAGTCCCTTGTCAGCCCTGTAGATACTCAGACCATAGGGACTAAACACTGCGTACACGGGCCATAGCTTGTGTGTTCACGAGCAATAGTTTCGCATGAGCCTTTGTAGGCCACAGTAAAGTACTGGCTTCTATAGCCTAATAGAGCCCAGTAAAGCCTAGCAAAGCCTACTAGAGCTTAAAACAGCCTATTAGAGACCAGTAGAGTCTAGTACAGTACAGTACAGTACAGTACAGTACAGTACAGTACAGTACAGTACAGTACAGCCTAGTGCACCCAAGACTAGTATAGTCCAGCCTGTTGGGAGAACAGAGTAGTGGAGGTTGGTATAGGCTATACTAGCATGGAACAGGCTGGACTAGGCTAGACTAGAGTGTACTAGGCTGTACCAGACTCTAATACTCTCTATTAGGCTTTACTAATCCCTTGTCAGCCCTTTAGATACTCAGACCATAGGGACTAAACACTGCGTACACGGGCCATAGCTTGTGTGTTCACGAGCAATAGTTTTGCAAGAGCCTTTGTAGGCCAAAGTAAAGTACTGGCTTCTATAGCCTAATAGAGCCCAGTAAAGCCTAGCAAAGCCTACTAGAGCTTAAAACAGCCTATTAGAGACCAGTAGAGTCTAGTACAGTACAGTACAGTACAGTACAGTACAGCCTAGTGCACCCAAGACTAGTATAGTCCAGCCTGTTGGGAGAACAGAGTAGTGGAGGTTGGTATAGGCTATACTAGCATGGAACAGGCTGGACTAGGCTAGACTAGAGTGTACTAGGCTGTACCAGACTCTAATACTCTCTATTAGGCTTTACTAGTCCCTTGTCAGCCCTTTAGATACTCAGACCATAGGGACTAAACACTGTGTACACGGGCCATAGCTTGTGTGTTCACGAGCAATAGTTTTGCAAGAGCCTTTGTAGGCCAAAGTAAAGTACTGGCTTCTATAGCCTAATAGAGCCCAGTAAAGCCTAGCAAAGCCTACTAGAGCTTAAAACAGCCTATTAGAGACCAGTAGAGTCTAGTACAGTACAGTACAGTACAGCCTAGTGCACCCAAGACTAGTATAGTCCAGCCTGTTGGGAGAACAGAGTAGTGGAGGTTGGTATAGGCTATACTAGCATGGAACAGGCTGGACTAGGCTAGACTAGAGTGTACTAGGCTGTAACAGACTCTAATACTCTCTATTAGGCTTTACTAGTCCCTTGTCAGCCCTTTAGATACTCAGACCATAGGGACTAAACACTGCGTACACGGGCCATAGCTTGTGTGTTCACGAGCAATAGTTTTGCAAGAGCCTTTGTAGGCCAAAGTAAAGTACTGGCTTCTATAGCCTAATAAAGCCCAGTAAAGCCTAGCAAAGCCTACTAGAGCTTAAAACAGCCTATTAGAGACCAGTAGAGTCTAGTACAGTACAGTACAGTACAGTACAGCCTAGTGCACCCAAGACTAGTATAGTCCAGCCTGTTGGGAGAACAGAGTAGTGGAGGTTGGTATAGGCTATACTAGCATGGAACAGGCTGGACTAGGCTAGACTAGAGTGTACTAGGCTGTACCAGACTCTAATACTCTCTATTAGGCTTTACTAATCCCTTGTCAGCCCTTTAGATACTCAGACCATAGGGACTAAACACTGCGTACACGGGCCATAGCTTGTGTGTTCACGAGCAATAGTTTCGCATGAGCCTTTGTAGGCCACAGTAAAGTACTGGCTTCTATAGCCTAATAGAGCCCAGTAAAGCATAGCAAAGCCTACTAGAGCTTAAAACAGCCTATTAGAGACCAGTAGAGTCTAGTACAGTACAGTACAGTACAGTACAGTACAGTACAGTACAGTACAGTACAGTACAGTACAGCCTAGTGCACCCAAGACTAGTATAGTCCAGCCTGTTGGGAGAACAGAGTAGTGGAGGTTGGTATAGGCTATACTAGCATGGAACAGGCTGGACTAGGCTAGACTAGAGTGTACTAGGCTGTACCAGACTCTAATACTCTCTATTAGGCTTTACTAATCCCTTGTCAGCCCTTTAGATACTCAGACCATAGGGACTAAACACTGCGTACACGGGCCATAGCTTGTGTGTTCACGAGCAATAGTTTTGCAAGAGCCTTTGTAGGCCAAAGTAAAGTACTGGCTTCTATAGCCTAATAGAGCCCAGTAAAGCCTAGCAAAGCCTACTAGAGCTTAAAACAGCCTATTAGAGACCAGTAGAGTCTAGTACAGTACAGTACAGTACAGTACAGTACAGCCTAGTGCACCCAAGACTAGTATAGTCCAGCCTGTTGGGAGAACAGAGTAGTGGAGGTTGGTATAGGCTATACTAGCATGGAACAGGCTGGACTAGGCTAGACTAGAGTGTACTAGGCTGTACCAGACTCTAATACTCTCTATTAGGCTTTACTAGTCCCTTGTCAGCCCTTTAGATACTCAGACCATAGGGACTAAACACTGTGTACACGGGCCATAGCTTGTGTGTTCACGAGCAATAGTTTTGCAAGAGCCTTTGTAGGCCAAAGTAAAGTACTGGCTTCTATAGCCTAATAGAGCCCAGTAAAGCCTAGCAAAGCCTACTAGAGCTTAAAACAGCCTATTAGAGACCAGTAGAGTCTAGTACAGTACAGTACAGTACAGCCTAGTGCACCCAAGACTAGTATAGTCCAGCCTGTTGGGAGAACAGAGTAGTGGAGGTTGGTATAGGCTATACTAGCATGGAACAGGCTGGACTAGGCTAGACTAGAGTGTACTAGGCTGTACCAGACTCTAATACTCTCTATTAGGCTTTACTAGTCCCTTGTCGGCCCTTTAGATACTCAGACCATAGGGACTAAACACTGCGTACACGGGCCATAGCTTGTGTGTTCACGAGCAATAGTTTTGCAAGAGCCTTTGTAGGCCAAAGTAAAGTACTGGCTTCTATAGCCTAATAGAGCCCAGTAAAGCCTAGCAAAGCCTACTAGAGCTTAAAACAGCCTATTAGAGACCAGTAGAGTCTAGTACAGTACAGTACAGTACAGTACAGCCTAGTGCACCCAAGACTAGTATAGTCCAGCCTGTTGGTAGAACAGAGTAGTGGAGGTTGGTATAGGCTATACTAGCATGGAACAGGCTGGACTAGGCTAGACTAGAGTGTACTAGGCTGTACCAGACTCTAATACTCTCTATTAGGCTTTACTAGTCCCTTGTCAGCCCTTTAGATACTCAGACCATAGGGACTAAACACTGTGTACACGGGCCATAGCTTGTGTGTTCACGAGCAATAGTTTTGCAAGAGCCTTTGTAGGCCAAAGTAAAGTACTGGCTTCTATAGCCTAATAGAGCCCAGTAAAGCCTAGCAAAGCCTACTAGAGCTTAAAACAGCCTATTAGAGACCAGTAGAGTCTAGTAAAGTACAGTACAGTACAGTACAGTACAGTACAGTACAGTACAGTACAGTACAGTACAGTACAGTACAGCCTAGTGCACCCAAGACTAGTATAGTCCAGCCTGTTGGGAGAACAGAGTAGTGGAGGTTGATATAGGCTATACTAGCATGGAACAGGCTGGACTAGGCTAGACTAGAGTGTACTAGGCTGTACCAGACTCTAATACTCTCTATTAGGCTTTACTAGTCCCTTGTCAGCCCTTTAGATACTCAGACCATAGGGACTAAACACTGTGTACACGGGCCATAGCTTGTGTGTTCACGAGCAATAGTTTTGCAAGAGCCTTTGTAGGCCAAAGTAAAGTACTGGCTTCTATAGCCTAATAGAGCCCAGTAAAGCCTAGCAAAGCCTACTAGAGCTTAAAACAGCCTATTAGAGACCAGTAGAGTCTAGTAAAGTACAGTACAGTACAGTACAGCCTAGTGCACCCAAGACTAGTATAGTCCAGCCTGTTGGGAGAACAGAGTAGTGGAGGTTGATATAGGCTATACTAGCATGGAACAGGCTGGACTAGGCTAGACTAGAGTGTACTAGGCTGTACCAGACTCTAATACTCTCTATTAGGCTTTACTAGTCCCTTGTCAGCCCTTTAGATACTCAGACCATAGGGACTAAACACTGTGTACACGGGCCATAGCTTGTGTGTTCACGAGCAATAGTTTTGCAAGAGCCTTTGTAGGCCAAAGTAAAGTACTGGCTTCTATAGCCTAATAGAGCCCAGTAAAGCCTAGCAAAGCCTACTAGAGCTTAAAACAGCCTATTAGAGACCAGTAGAGTCTAGTACAGTACAGTACAGTACAGCCTAGTGCACCCAAGACTAGTATAGTCCAGCCTGTTGGGAGAACAGAGTAGTGGAGGTTGGTATAGGCTATACTAGCATGGAACAGGCTGGACTAGGCTAGACTAGAGTGTACTAGGCTGTACCAGACTCTAATACTCTCTATTAGGCTTTACTAGTCCCTTGTCGGCCCTTTAGATACTCAGACCATAGGGACTAAACACTGCGTACACGGGCCATAGCTTGTGTGTTCACGAGCAATAGTTTTGCAAGAGCCTTTGTAGGCCAAAGTAAAGTACTGGCTTCTATAGCCTAATAGAGCCCAGTAAAGCCTAGCAAAGCCTACTAGAGCTTAAAACAGCCTATTAGAGACCAGTAGAGTCTAGTACAGTACAGTACAGTACAGTACAGCCTAGTGCACCCAAGACTAGTATAGTCCAGCCTGTTGGGAGAACAGAGTAGTGGAGGTTGGTATAGGCTATACTAGCATGGAACAGGCTGGACTAGGCTAGACTAGAGTGTACTAGGCTGTACCAGACTCTAATACTCTCTATTAGGCTTTACTAGTCCCTTGTCAGCCCTGTAGATACTCAGACCATAGGGACTAAACACTGCGTACACGGGCCATAGCTTGTGTGTTCACGAGCAATAGTTTCGCATGAGCCTTTGTAGGCCACAGTAAAGTACTGGCTTCTATAGCCTAATAGAGCCCAGTAAAGCCTAGCAAAGCCTACTAGAGCTTAAAACAGCCTATTAGAGACCAGTAGAGTCTAGTACAGTACAGTACAGTACAGTACAGTACAGTACAGTACAGTACAGCCTAGTGCACCCAAGACTAGTATAGTCCAGCCTGTTGGGAGAACAGAGTAGTGGAGGTTGGTATAGGCTATACTAGCATGGAACAGGCTGGACTAGGCTAGACTAGAGTGTACTAGGCTGTACCAGACTCTAATACTCTCTATTAGGCTTTACTAGTCCCTTGTCAGCCCTGTAGATACTCAGACCATAGGGACTAAACACTGCGTACACGGGCCATAGCTTGTGTGTTCACGAGCAATAGTTTCGCATGAGCCTTTGTAGGCCACAGTAAAGTACTGGCTTCTATAGCCTAATAGAGCCCAGTAAAGCCTAGCAAAGCCTACTAGAGCTTAAAACAGCCTATTAGAGACCAGTAGAGTCTAGTACAGTACAGTACAGTACAGCCTAGTGCACCCAAGACTAGTATAGTCCAGCCTGTTGGGAGAACAGAGTAGTGGAGGTTGGTATAGGCTATACTAGCATGGAACAGGCTGGACTAGGCTAGACTAGAGTGTACTAGGCTGTACCAGACTCTAATACTCTCTATTAGGCTTTACTAGTCCCTTGTCAGCCCTGTAGATACTCAGACCATAGGGACTAAACACTGCGTACACGGGCCATAGCTTGTGTGTTCACGAGCAATAGTTTCGCATGAGCCTTTGTAGGCCACAGTAAAGTACTGGCTTCTATAGCCTAATAGAGCCCAGTAAAGCCTAGCAAAGCCTACTAGAGCTTAAAACAGCCTATTAGAGACCAGTAGAGTCTAGTACAGTACAGTACAGTACAGTACAGTACAGTACAGTACAGTACAGTACAGTACAGCCTAGTGCACCCAAGACTAGTATAGTCCAGCCTGTTGGGAGAACAGAGTAGTGGAGGTTGGTATAGGCTATACTAGCATGGAACAGGCTGGACTAGGCTAGACTAGAGTGTACTAGGCTGTACCAGACTCTAATACTCTCTATTAGGCTTTACTAATCCCTTGTCAGCCCTTTAGATACTCAGACCATAGGGACTAAACACTGCGTACACGGGCCATAGCTTGTGTGTTCACGAGCAATAGTTTTGCAAGAGCCTTTGTAGGCCAAAGTAAAGTACTGGCTTCTATAGCCTAATAGAGCCCAGTAAAGCCTAGCAAAGCCTACTAGAGCTTAAAACAGCCTATTAGAGACCAGTAGAGTCTAGTACAGTACAGTACAGTACAGTACAGTACAGCCTAGTGCACCCAAGACTAGTATAGTCCAGCCTGTTGGGAGAACAGAGTAGTGGAGGTTGGTATAGGCTATACTAGCATGGAACAGGCTGGACTAGGCTAGACTAGAGTGTACTAGGCTGTACCAGACTCTAATACTCTCTATTAGGCTTTACTAGTCCCTTGTCAGCCCTTTAGATACTCAGACCATAGGGACTAAACACTGTGTACACGGGCCATAGCTTGTGTGTTCACGAGCAATAGTTTTGCAAGAGCCTTTGTAGGCCAAAGTAAAGTACTGGCTTCTATAGCCTAATAGAGCCCAGTAAAGCCTAGCAAAGCCTACTAGAGCTTAAAACAGCCTATTAGAGACCAGTAGAGTCTAGTACAGTACAGTACAGTACAGCCTAGTGCACCCAAGACTAGTATAGTCCAGCCTGTTGGGAGAACAGAGTAGTGGAGGTTGGTATAGGCTATACTAGCATGGAACAGGCTGGACTAGGCTAGACTAGAGTGTACTAGGCTGTAACAGACTCTAATACTCTCTATTAGGCTTTACTAGTCCCTTGTCAGCCCTTTAGATACTCAGACCATAGGGACTAAACACTGCGTACACGGGCCATAGCTTGTGTGTTCACGAGCAATAGTTTTGCAAGAGCCTTTGTAGGCCAAAGTAAAGTACTGGCTTCTATAGCCTAATAAAGCCCAGTAAAGCCTAGCAAAGCCTACTAGAGCTTAAAACAGCCTATTAGAGACCAGTAGAGTCTAGTACAGTACAGTACAGTACAGTACAGCCTAGTGCACCCAAGACTAGTATAGTCCAGCCTGTTGGGAGAACAGAGTAGTGGAGGTTGGTATAGGCTATACTAGCATGGAACAGGCTGGACTAGGCTAGACTAGAGTGTACTAGGCTGTACCAGACTCTAATACTCTCTATTAGGCTTTACTAATCCCTTGTCAGCCCTTTAGATACTCAGACCATAGGGACTAAACACTGCGTACACGGGCCATAGCTTGTGTGTTCACGAGCAATAGTTTCGCATGAGCCTTTGTAGGCCACAGTAAAGTACTGGCTTCTATAGCCTAATAGAGCCCAGTAAAGCATAGCAAAGCCTACTAGAGCTTAAAACAGCCTATTAGAGACCAGTAGAGTCTAGTACAGTACAGTACAGTACAGTACAGTACAGTACAGTACAGTACAGTACAGTACAGTACAGTACAGTACAGTACAGCCTAGTGCACCCAAGACTAGTATAGTCCAGCCTGTTGGGAGAACAGAGTAGTGGAGGTTGGTATAGGCTATACTAGCATGGAACAGGCTGGACTAGGCTAGACTAGAGTGTACTAGGCTGTACCAGACTCTAATACTCTCTATTAGGCTTTACTAATCCCTTGTCAGCCCTTTAGATACTCAGACCATAGGGACTAAACACTGCGTACACGGGCCATAGCTTGTGTGTTCACGAGCAATAGTTTTGCAAGAGCCTTTGTAGGCCAAAGTAAAGTACTGGCTTCTATAGCCTAATAGAGCCCAGTAAAGCCTAGCAAAGCCTACTAGAGCTTAAAACAGCCTATTAGAGACCAGTAGAGTCTAGTACAGTACAGTACAGTACAGTACAGTACAGCCTAGTGCACCCAAGACTAGTATAGTCCAGCCTGTTGGGAGAACAGAGTAGTGGAGGTTGGTATAGGCTATACTAGCATGGAACAGGCTGGACTAGGCTAGACTAGAGTGTACTAGGCTGTACCAGACTCTAATACTCTCTATTAGGCTTTACTAGTCCCTTGTCAGCCCTTTAGATACTCAGACCATAGGGACTAAACACTGTGTACACGGGCCATAGCTTGTGTGTTCACGAGCAATAGTTTTGCAAGAGCCTTTGTAGGCCAAAGTAAAGTACTGGCTTCTATAGCCTAATAGAGCCCAGTAAAGCCTAGCAAAGCCTACTAGAGCTTAAAACAGCCTATTAGAGACCAGTAGAGTCTAGTACAGTACAGTACAGTACAGCCTAGTGCACCCAAGACTAGTATAGTCCAGCCTGTTGGGAGAACAGAGTAGTGGAGGTTGGTATAGGCTATACTAGCATGGAACAGGCTGGACTAGGCTAGACTAGAGTGTACTAGGCTGTAACAGACTCTAATACTCTCTATTAGGCTTTACTAGTCCCTTGTCAGCCCTTTAGATACTCAGACCATAGGGACTAAACACTGCGTACACGGGCCATAGCTTGTGTGTTCACGAGCAATAGTTTTGCAAGAGCCTTTGTAGGCCAAAGTAAAGTACTGGCTTCTATAGCCTAATAAAGCCCAGTAAAGCCTAGCAAAGCCTACTAGAGCTTAAAACAGCCTATTAGAGACCAGTAGAGTCTAGTACAGTACAGTACAGTACAGTACAGCCTAGTGCACCCAAGACTAGTATAGTCCAGCCTGTTGGGAGAACAGAGTAGTGGAGGTTGGTATAGGCTATACTAGCATGGAACAGGCTGGACTAGGCTAGACTAGAGTGTACTAGGCTGTACCAGACTCTAATACTCTCTATTAGGCTTTACTAATCCCTTGTCAGCCCTTTAGATACTCAGACCATAGGGACTAAACACTGCGTACACGGGCCATAGCTTGTGTGTTCACGAGCAATAGTTTTGCAAGAGCCTTTGTAGGCCAAAGTAAAGTACTGGCTTCTATAGCCTGATAGAGCCCAGTAAAGCCTAGCAAAGCCTACTAGAGCTTAAAACAGCCTATTAGATACCAGTAGAGTCTAGTACAGTACAGTACAGTACAGTACAGTACAGTACAGTACAGCCTAGTGCACCCAAGACTAGTATAGTCCAGCCTGTTGGGAGAACAGAGTAGTGGAGGTTGGTATAGGCTATACTAGCATGGAACAGGCTGGACTAGGCTAGACTAGAGTGTACTAGGCTGTACCAGACTCTAATACTCTCTATTAGGCTTTACTAGTCCCTTGTCAGCCCTTTAGATACTCAGACCATAGGGACTAAACACTGCGTACACGGGCCATAGCTTGTGTGTTCACGAGCAATAGTTTTGCAAGAGCCTTTGTAGGCCAAAGTAAAGTACTGGCTTCTATAGCCTAATAGAGCCCAGTAAAGCCTAGCAAAGCCTACTAGAGCTTAAAACAGCCTATTAGAGACCAGTAGAGTCTAGTACAGTACAGTACAGTACAGTACAGCCTAGTGCACCCAAGACTAGTATAGTCCAGCCTGTTGGGAGAACAGAGTAGTGGAGGTTGGTATAGGCTATACTAGCATGGAACAGGCTGGACTAGGCTAGACTAGAGTGTACTAGGCTGTACCAGACTCTAATACTCTCTATTAGGCTTTACTAATCCCTTGTCAGCCCTTTAGATACTCAGACCATAGGGACTAAACACTGCGTACACGGGCCATAGCTTGTGTGTTCACGAGCAATAGTTTTGCAAGAGCCTTTGTAGGCCAAAGTAAAGTACTGGCTTCTATAGCCTAATAGAGCCCAGTAAAGCCTAGCAAAGCCTACTAGAGCTTAAAACAGCCTATTAGAGACCAGTAGAGTCTAGTACAGTACAGTACAGTACAGTACAGTACAGTACAGTACAGTACAGTACAGCCTAGTGCACCCAAGACTAGTATAGTCCAGCCTGTTGGGAGAACAGAGTAGTGGAGGTTGGTATAGGCTATACTAGCATGGAACAGGCTGGACTAGGCTAGACTAGAGTGTACTAGGCTGTAGCAGACTCTAATACTCTCTATTAGGCTTTACTAGTCCCTTGTCAGCCCTTTAGATACTCAGACCATAGGGACTAAACACTGTGTACACGGGCCATAGCTTGTGTGTTCACGAGCAATAGTTTTGCAAGAGCCTTTGTAGGCCAAAGTAAAGTACTGGCTTCTATAGCCTAATAGAGCCCAGTAAAGCCTAGCAAAGCCTACTAGAGCTTAAAACAGCCTATTAGAGACCAGTAGAGTCTAGTACAGTACAGTACAGTACAGTACAGCCTAGTGCACCCAAGACTAGTATAGTCCAGCCTGTTGGGAGAACAGAGTAGTGGAGGTTGGTATAGGCTATACTAGCATGGAACAGGCTGGACTAGGCTAGACTAGAGTGTACTAGGCTGTACCAGACTCTAATACTCTCTATTAGGCTTTACTAGTCCCTTGTCAGCCCTTTAGATGCTCAGACCATAGGGACTCAACACTGTGTACACGGGCCATAGCTTGTGTGTTCACGAGCAATAGTTTTGCAAGAGCCTTTGTAGGCCAAAGTAAAGTACTGGCTTCTATAGCCTAATAGAGCCCAGTAAAGCCTAGCAAAGCCTACTAGAGCTTAAAACAGCCTATTAGAGACCAGTAGAGTCTAGTACAGTACAGTACAGTACAGTACAGTACAGCCTAGTGCACCCAAGACTAGTATAGTCCAGCCTGTTGGGAGAACAGAGTAGGGGAGGTGGGTATAGGCTATACTAGCATGGAACAGGCTGGACTAGGCTAGACTAGAGTGTACTAGGCTGTACCAGACTCTAATACTCTCTATTAGGCTTTACTAGTCCCTTGTCAGCCCTTTAGATACTCAGACCATAGGGACTAAACACTGTGTACACGGGCCATAGCTTGTGTGTTCACGAGCAATAGTTTTGCAAGAGCCTTTGTAGGCCAAAGTAAAGTACTGGCTTCTATAGCCTAATAGAGCCCAGTAAAGCCTAGCAAAGCCTACTAGAGCTTAAAACAGCCTATTAGAGACCAGTAGAGTCTAGTACAGTACAGTACAGTACAGCCTAGTGCACCCAAGACTAGTATAGTCCAGCCTGTTGGGAGAACAGAGTAGTGGAGGTTGGTATAGGCTATACTAGCATGGAACAGGCTGGACTAGGCTAGACTAGAGTGTACTAGGCTGTACCAGACTCTAATACTCTCTATTAGGCTTTACTAGTCCCTTGTCAGCCCTTTAGATACTCAGACCATAGGGACTAAACACTGTGTACACGGGCCATAGCTTGTGTGTTCACGAGCAATAGTTTTGCAAGAGCCTTTGTAGGCCAAAGTAAAGTACTGGCTTCTATAGCCTAATAGAGCCCAGTAAAGCCTAGCAAAGCCTACTAGAGCTTAAAACAGCCTATTAGAGACCAGTAGAGTCTAGTACAGTACAGTACAGTACAGTACAGTACAGCCTAGTGCACCCAAGACTAGTATAGTCCAGCCTGTTGGGAGAACAGAGTAGTGGAGGTTGATATAGGCTATACTAGCATGGAACAGGCTGGACTAGGCTAGACTAGAGTGTACTAGGCTGTACCAGACTCTAATACTCTCTATTAGGCTTTACTAGTCCCTTGTCAGCCCTTTAGATACTCAGACCATAGGGACTAAACACTGTGTACACGGGCCATAGCTTGTGTGTTCACGAGCAATAGTTTTGCAAGAGCCTTTGTAGGCCAAAGTAAAGTACTGGCTTCTATAGCCTAATAGAGCCCAGTAAAGCCTAGCAAAGCCTACTAGAGCTTAAAACAGCCTATTAGAGACCAGTAGAGTCTAGTACAGTACAGTACAGTACAGCCTAGTGCACCCAAGACTAGTATAGTCCAGCCTGTTGGGAGAACAGAGTAGTGGAGGTTGGTATAGGCTATACTAGCATGGAACAGGCTGGACTAGGCTAGACTAGAGTGTACTAGGCTGTACCAGACTCTAATACTCTCTATTAGGCTTTACTAGTCCCTTGTCGGCCCTTTAGATACTCAGACCATAGGGACTAAACACTGCGTACACGGGCCATAGCTTGTGTGTTCACGAGCAATAGTTTTGCAAGAGCCTTTGTAGGCCAAAGTAAAGTACTGGCTTCTATAGCCTAATAGAGCCCAGTAAAGCCTAGCAAAGCCTACTAGAGCTTAAAACAGCCTATTAGAGACCAGTAGAGTCTAGTACAGTACAGTAAAGTACAGTACAGTACAGCCTAGTGCACCCAAGACTAGTATAGTCCAGCCTGTTGGGAGAACAGAGTAGTGGAGGTTGGTATAGGCTATACTAGCATGGAACAGGCTGGACTAGGCTAGACTAGAGTGTACTAGGCTGTACCAGACTCTAATACTCTCTATTAGGCTTTACTAGTCCCTTGTCAGCCCTGTAGATACTCAGACCATAGGGACTAAACACTGCGTACACGGGCCATAGCTTGTGTGTTCACGAGCAATAGTTTCGCATGAGCCTTTGTAGGCCACAGTAAAGTACTGGCTTCTATAGCCTAATAGAGCCCAGTAAAGCCTAGCAAAGCCTACTAGAGCTTAAAACAGCCTATTAGAGACCAGTAGAGTCTAGTACAGTACAGTACAGTACAGTACAGTACAGTACAGTACAGTACAGTACAGTACAGTACAGTACAGTACAGCCTAGTGCACCCAAGACTAGTATAGTCCAGCCTGTTGGGAGAACAGAGTAGTGGAGGTTGGTATAGGCTATACTAGCATGGAACAGGCTGGACTAGGCTAGACTAGAGTGTACTAGGCTGTACCAGACTCTAATACTCTCTATTAGGCTTTACTAGTCCCTTGTCAGCCCTGTAGATACTCAGACCATAGGGACTAAACACTGCGTACACGGGCCATAGCTTGTGTGTTCACGAGCAATAGTTTCGCATGAGCCTTTGTAGGCCACAGTAAAGTACTGGCTTCTATAGCCTAATAGAGCCCAGTAAAGCCTAGCAAAGCCTACTAGAGCTTAAAACAGCCTATTAGAGACCAGTAGAGTCTAGTACAGTACAGTACAGTACAGCCTAGTGCACCCAAGACTAGTATAGTCCAGCCTGTTGGGAGAACAGAGTAGTGGAGGTTGGTATAGGCTATACTAGCATGGAACAGGCTGGACTAGGCTAGACTAGAGTGTACTAGGCTGTACCAGACTCTAATACTCTCTATTAGGCTTTACTAGTCCCTTGTCAGCCCTGTAGATACTCAGACCATAGGGACTAAACACTGCGTACACGGGCCATAGCTTGTGTGTTCACGAGCAATAGTTTCGCATGAGCCTTTGTAGGCCACAGTAAAGTACTGGCTTCTATAGCCTAATAGAGCCCAGTAAAGCCTAGCAAAGCCTACTAGAGCTTAAAACAGCCTATTAGAGACCAGTAGAGTCTAGTACAGTACAGTACAGTACAGTACAGTACAGTACAGTACAGTACAGTACAGTACAGTACAGTACAGTACAGCCTAGTGCACCCAAGACTAGTATAGTCCAGCCTGTTGGGAGAACAGAGTAGTGGAGGTTGGTATAGGCTATACTAGCATGGAACAGGCTGGACTAGGCTAGACTAGAGTGTACTAGGCTGTACCAGACTCTAATACTCTCTATTAGGCTTTACTAATCCCTTGTCAGCCCTTTAGATACTCAGACCATAGGGACTAAACACTGCGTACACGGGCCATAGCTTGTGTGTTCACGAGCAATAGTTTTGCAAGAGCCTTTGTAGGCCAAAGTAAAGTACTGGCTTCTATAGCCTAATAGAGCCCAGTAAAGCCTAGCAAAGCCTACTAGAGCTTAAAACAGCCTATTAGAGACCAGTAGAGTCTAGTACAGTACAGTACAGTACAGTACAGTACAGCCTAGTGCACCCAAGACTAGTATAGTCCAGCCTGTTGGGAGAACAGAGTAGTGGAGGTTGGTATAGGCTATACTAGCATGGAACAGGCTGGACTAGGCTAGACTAGAGTGTACTAGGCTGTACCAGACTCTAATACTCTCTATTAGGCTTTACTAGTCCCTTGTCAGCCCTTTAGATACTCAGACCATAGGGACTAAACACTGTGTACACGGGCCATAGCTTGTGTGTTCACGAGCAATAGTTTTGCAAGAGCCTTTGTAGGCCAAAGTAAAGTACTGGCTTCTATAGCCTAATAGAGCCCAGTAAAGCCTAGCAAAGCCTACTAGAGCTTAAAACAGCCTATTAGAGACCAGTAGAGTCTAGTACAGTACAGTACAGTACAGCCTAGTGCACCCAAGACTAGTATAGTCCAGCCTGTTGGGAGAACAGAGTAGTGGAGGTTGGTATAGGCTATACTAGCATGGAACAGGCTGGACTAGGCTAGACTAGAGTGTACTAGGCTGTAACAGACTCTAATACTCTCTATTAGGCTTTACTAGTCCCTTGTCAGCCCTTTAGATACTCAGACCATAGGGACTAAACACTGCGTACACGGGCCATAGCTTGTGTGTTCACGAGCAATAGTTTTGCAAGAGCCTTTGTAGGCCAAAGTAAAGTACTGGCTTCTATAGCCTAATAAAGCCCAGTAAAGCCTAGCAAAGCCTACTAGAGCTTAAAACAGCCTATTAGAGACCAGTAGAGTCTAGTACAGTACAGTACAGTACAGTACAGCCTAGTGCACCCAAGACTAGTATAGTCCAGCCTGTTGGGAGAACAGAGTAGTGGAGGTTGGTATAGACTATACTAGCATGGAACAGGCTGGACTAGGCTAGACTAGAGTGTACTAGGCTGTACCAGACTCTAATACTCTCTATTAGGCTTTACTAATCCCTTGTCAGCCCTTTAGATACTCAGACCATAGGGACTAAACACTGCGTACACGGGCCATAGCTTGTGTGTTCACGAGCAATAGTTTTGCAAGAGCCTTTGTAGGCCAAAGTAAAGTACTGGCTTCTATAGCCTGATAGAGCCCAGTAAAGCCTAGCAAAGCCTACTAGAGCTTAAAACAGCCTATTAGATACCAGTAGAGTCTAGTACAGTACAGTACAGTACAGTACAGTACAGCCTAGTGCACCCAAGACTAGTATAGTCCAGCCTGTTGGGAGAACAGAGTAGTGGAGGTTGGTATAGGCTATACTAGCATGGAACAGGCTGGACTAGGCTAGACTAGAGTGTACTAGGCTGTACCAGACTCTAATACTCTCTATTAGGCTTTACTAGTCCCTTGTCAGCCCTTTAGATACTCAGACCATAGGGACTAAACACTGTGTACACGGGCCATAGCTTGTGTGTTCACGAGCAATAGTTTTGCAAGAGCCTTTGTAGGCCAAAGTAAAGTACTGGCTTCTATAGCCTAATAGAGCCCAGTAAAGCCTAGCAAAGCCTACTAGAGCTTAAAACAGCCTATTAGAGACCAGTAGAGTCTAGTACAGTACAGTACAGTACAGCCTAGTGCACCCAAGACTAGTATAGTCCAGCCTGTTGGGAGAACAGAGTAGTGGAGGTTGGTATAGGCTATACTAGCATGGAACAGGCTGGACTAGGCTAGACTAGAGTGTACTAGGCTGTACCAGACTCTAATACTCTCTATTAGGCTTTACTAGTCCCTTGTCAGCCCTTTAGATGCTCAGACCATAGGGACTAAACACTGTGTACACGGGCCATAGCTTGTGTGTTCACGAGCAATAGTTTTGCAAGAGCCTTTGTAGGCCAAAGTAAAGTACTGGCTTCTATAGCCTAATAGAGCCCAGTAAAGCCTAGCAAAGCCTACTAGAGCTTAAAACAGCCTATTAGAGACCAGTAGAGTCTAGTACAGTACAGTACAGTACAGTACAGCCTAGTGCACCCAAGACTAGTATAGTCCAGCCTGTTGGGAGAACAGAGTAGGGGAGGTGGGTATAGGCTATACTAGCATGGAACAGGCTGGACTAGGCTAGACTAGAGTGTACTAGGCTGTACCAGACTCTAATACTCTCTATTAGGCTTTACTAGTCCCTTGTCAGCCCTTTAGATACTCAGACCATAGGGACTAAACACTGTGTACACGGGCCATAGCTTGTGTGTTCACGAGCAATAGTTTTGCAAGAGCCTTTGTAGGCCAAAGTAAAGTACTGGCTTCTATAGCCTAATAGAGCCCAGTAAAGCCTAGCAAAGCCTACTAGAGCTTAAAACAGCCTATTAGAGACCAGTAGAGTCTAGTACAGTACAGTACAGTACAGCCTAGTGCACCCAAGACTAGTATAGTCCAGCCTGTTGGGAGAACAGAGTAGTGGAGGTTGGTATAGGCTATACTAGCATGGAACAGGCTGGACTAGGCTAGACTAGAGTGTACTAGGCTGTACCAGACTCTAATACTCTCTATTAGGCTTTACTAGTCCCTTGTCAGCCCTTTAGATACTCAGACCATAGGGACTAAACACTGTGTACACGGGCCATAGCTTGTGTGTTCACGAGCAATAGTTTTGCAAGAGCCTTTGTAGGCCAAAGTAAAGTACTGGCTTCTATAGCCTAATAGAGCCCAGTAAAGCCTAGCAAAGCCTACTAGAGCTTAAAACAGCCTATTAGAGACCAGTAGAGTCTAGTACAGTACAGTACAGTACAGTACAGTACAGTACAGTACAGCCTAGTGCACCCAAGACTAGTATAGTCCAGCCTGTTGGGAGAACAGAGTAGTGGAGGTTGATATAGGCTATACTAGCATGGAACAGGCTGGACTAGGCTAGACTAGAGTGTACTAGGCTGTACCAGACTCTAATACTCTCTATTAGGCTTTACTAGTCCCTTGTCAGCCCTTTAGATACTCAGACCATAGGGACTAAACACTGTGTACACGGGCCATAGCTTGTGTGTTCACGAGCAATAGTTTTGCAAGAGCCTTTGTAGGCCAAAGTAAAGTACTGGCTTCTATAGCCTAATAGAGCCCAGTAAAGCCTAGCAAAGCCTACTAGAGCTTAAAACAGCCTATTAGAGACCAGTAGAGTCTAGTACAGTACAGTACAGTACAGCCTAGTGCACCCAAGACTAGTATAGTCCAGCCTGTTGGGAGAACAGAGTAGTGGAGGTTGGTATAGGCTATACTAGCATGGAACAGGCTGGACTAGGCTAGACTAGAGTGTACTAGGCTGTACCAGACTCTAATACTCTCTATTAGGCTTTACTAGTCCCTTGTCAGCCCTGTAGATACTCAGACCATAGGGACTAAACACTGCGTACACGGGCCATAGCTTGTGTGTTCACGAGCAATAGTTTCGCATGAGCCTTTGTAGGCCACAGTAAAGTACTGGCTTCTATAGCCTAATAGAGCCCAGTAAAGCCTAGCAAAGCCTACTAGAGCTTAAAACAGCCTATTAGAGACCAGTAGAGTCTAGTACAGTACAGTACAGTACAGTACAGTACAGCCTAGTGCACCCAAGACTAGTATAGTCCAGCCTGTTGGGAGAACAGAGTAGTGGAGGTTGGTATAGGCTATACTAGCATGAAACAGGCTGGACTAGGCTAGACTAGAGTGTACTAGGCTCTACCAGACTCTAATACTCTCTATTAGGCTTTACTAGTCCCTTGTCAGCCCTGTAGATACTCAGACCATAGGGACTAAACACTGTGTACACGGGCCATAGCTTGTGTGTTCACGAGCAATAGTTTTGCATGAGCCTTTGTAGGCCACAGTAAAGTACTGGCTTTTATAGCCTAATAGAGCCCAGTAAAGCCTAGCAAAGCCTACTAGAGCTTAAAACAGCCTATTAGAGACCAGTAGAGTCTAGTACAGTACAGTACAGTACAGTACAGTACAGTACAGTACAGTACAGCCTAGTGCACCCAAGACTAGTATAGTCCAGCCTGTTGGGAGAACAGAGTAGTGGAGGTTGGTATAGGCTATACTAGCATGGAACAGGCTGGACTAGGCTAGACTAGAGTGTACTAGGCTGTACCAGACTCTAATACTCTCTATTAGGCTTTACTAGTCCCTTGTCAGCCCTCTAGATGCTCAGACCATAGGGACTAAACACTGCGTACACGGGCCATAGCTTGTGTGTTCACGAGCAATAGTTTCGCATGAGCCTTTGTAGGCCACAGTAAAGTACTGGCTTCTATAGCCTAATAGAGCCCAGTAAAGCCTAGCAAAGCCTACTAGAGCTTAAAACAGCCTATTAGAGACCAGTAGAGTCTAGTACAGTACAGTACAGTACAGTACAGTACAGCCTAGTGCACCCAAGACTAGTATAGTCCAGCCTGTTGGGAGAACAGAGTAGTGGAGGTTGGTATAGGCTATACTAGCATGGAACAGGCTGGACTAGGCTAGACTAGAGTGTACTAGGCTGTACCAGACTCTAATACTCTCTATTAGGCTTTACTAGTCCCTTGTCAGCCCTGTAGATACTCAGACCATAGGGACTAAACACTGTGTACACGGGCCATAGCTTGTGTGTTCACGAGCAATAGTTTCGCATGAGCCTTTGTAGGCCACAGTAAAGTACTGGCTTCTATAGCCTAATAGTAAAGCCTAGCAAAGCCTACTAGAGCTTAAAACAGCCTATTAGAGACCAGTAGAGTCTAGTACAGTACAGTACAGTACAGTACAGTACAGTACAGTACAGTACAGTACAGTACAGTACAGTACAGTACAGCCTAGTGCACCCAAGACTAGTATAGTCCAGCCTGTTGGGAGAACAGAGTAGTGGAGGTTGGTATAGGCTATGCTAGCATGAAACAGGCTGGACTAGGCTAGACTAGAGTGTACTAGGCTGTACCAGACTCTAATACTCTCTATTAGGCTTTACTAGTCCCTTTTCAGCCCTCTAGATACTCAGACCATAGGGACTAAACACTGCGTACACGGGCCATAGCTTGTGTGTTCACGAGCAATAGTTTTGCATGAGCCTTTGTAGGCCACAGTAAAGTACTGGCTTCTATAGCCTAATAGAGCCCAGTAAAGCCTAGCAAAGCCTACTAGAGCTTAAAACAGCCTATTAGAGACCAGTAGAGTCTAGTACAGTACAGTACAGTACAGTACAGTACAGTACAGTACAGTACAGTACAGTACAGTACAGTACAGTACAGTACAGTACAGCCTAGTGCACCCAAGACTAGTATAGTCCAGCCTGTTGGGAGAACAGAGTAGTGGAGGTTGGTATAGGCTATACTAGCATGGAACAGGCTGGACTAGGCTAGACTAGAGTGTACTAGGCTGTACCAGACTCTAATACTCTCTATTAGGCTTTACTAGTCCCTTGTCAGCCCTCTAGATACTCAGACCATAGGGACTAAACACTGCGTACACGGGCCATAGCTTGTGTGTTCACGAGCAATAGTTTTGCATGAGCCTTTGTAGGCCACAGTAAAGTACTGGCTTCTATAGCCTAATAGAGCCCAGTAAAGCCTAGCAAAGCCTACTAGAGCTTAAAACAGCCTATTAGAGACCAGTAGAGTCTAGTACAGTACAGTACAGTACAATACAGTACAGTACAGTACAGTACAGTACAGTACAGTACAGTACAGTACAGTACAGTACAGTACAGTACAGTACAGCCTAGTGCACCCAAGACTAGTATAGTCCAGCCTGTTGGGAGAACAGAGTAGTGGAGGTTGGTATAGGCTATACTAGCATGGAACAGGCTGGACTAGGCTAGACTAGAGTGTACTAGGCTGTACCAGACTCTAATACTCTCTATTAGGCTTTACTAGTCCCTTGTCAGCCCTCTAGATACTCAGACCATAGGGACTAAACACTGCGTACACGGGCCATAGCTTGTGTGTTCACGAGCAATAGTTTCGCATGAGCCTTTGTAGGCCACAGTAAAGTACTGGCTTCTATAGCCTAATAGAGCCCAGTAAAGCCTAGCAAAGCCTACTAGAGCTTAAAACAGCCTATTAGAGACCAGTCGAGTCTAGTACAGTACAGTACAGTACAGTACAGTACAGTACAGTACAGTACAGTACAGTACAGTACAGTACAGTACAGTACAGTACAGCCTAGTGCACCCAAGACTAGTATAGTCCAGCCTGTTGGGAGAACAGAGTAGTGGAGGTTGGTATAGGCTATACTAGCATGGAACAGGCTGGACTAGGCTAGACTAGAGTGTACTAGGCTGTACCAGACTCTAATACTCTCTATTAGGCTTTACTAGTCCCTTGTCAGCCCTCTAGATACTCAGACCATAGGGACTAAACACTGCGTACACGGGCCATAGCTTGTGTGTTCACGAGCAATAGTTTCGCATGAGCCTTTGTAGGCCACAGTAAAGTACTGGCTTCTATAGCCTAATAGAGCCCAGTAAAGCCTAGCAAAGCCTACTAGAGCTTAAAACAGCCTATTAGAGACCAGTAGAGTCTAGTACAGTACAGTACAGTACAGTACAGCCTAGTGCACCCAAGACTAGTATAGTCCAGCCTGTTGGGAGAACAGAGTAGTGGAGGTTGGTATAGGCTATACTAGCATGGAACAGGCTGGACTAGGCTAGACTAGAGTGTACTAGGCTGTACCAGACTCTAATACTCTCTATTAGGCTTTACTAGTCCCTTGTCAGCCCTCTAGATACTCAGACCATAGGGACTAAACACTGCGTACACGGGCCATAGCTTGTGTGTTCACGAGCAATAGTTTCGCATGAGCCTTTGTAGGCCACAGTAAAGTACTGGCTTCTATAGCCTAATAGAGCCCAGTAAAGCCTAGCAAAGCCTACTAGAGCTTAAAACAGCCTATTAGAGACCAGTAGAGTCTAGTACAGTACAGTACAGTACAGTACAGTACAGTACAGTACAGTACAGTACAGTACAGTACAGTACAGTACAGTACAGTACAGCCTAGTGCACCCAAGACTAGTATAGTCCAGCCTGTTGGGAGAACAGAGTAGTGGAGGTTGGTATAGGCTATACTAGCATGGAACAGGCTGGACTAGGCTAGACTAGAGTGTACTAGGCTGTACCAGACTCTAATACTCTCTATTAGGCTTTACTAGTCCCTTGTCAGCCCTCTAGATACTCAGACCATAGGGACTAAACACTGCGTACACGGGCCATAGCTTGTGTGTTCACGAGCAATAGTTTCGCATGAGCCTTTGTAGGCCACAGTAAAGTACTGGCTTCTATAGCCTAATAGAGCCCAGTAAAGCCTAGCAAAGCCTACTAGAGCTTAAAACAGCCTATTAGAGACCAGTAGAGTCTAGTACAGTACAGTACAGTACAGTACAGTACAGTACAGTACAGTACAGTACAGTACAGTACAGTACAGTACAGTACAGTACAGTACAGTACAGTACAGTACAGTACAGTACAGCCTAGTGCACCCAAGACTAGTATAGTCCAGCCTGTTGGGAGAACAGAGTAGTGGAGGTTGGTATAGGCTATACTAGCATGGAACAGGCTGGACTAGGCTAGACTAGAGTGTACTAGGCTGTACCAGACTCTAATACTCTCTATTAGGCTTTACTAGTCCCTTGTCAGCCCTCTAGATACTCAGACCATAGGGACTAAACACTGCGTACACGGGCCATAGCTTGTGTGTTCACGAGCAATAGTTTCGCATGAGCCTTTGTAGGCCACAGTAAAGTACTGGCTTCTATAGCCTAATAGAGCCCAGTAAAGCCTAGCAAAGCCTACTAGAGCTTAAAACAGCCTATTAGAGACCAGTAGAGTCTAGTACAGTACAGTACAGTACAGTACAGTACAGTACAGTACAGCCTAGTGCACCCAAGACTAGTATAGTCCAGCCTGTTGGGAGAACAGAGTAGTGGAGGTTGGTATAGGCTATACTAGCATGGAACAGGCTGGACTAGGCTAGACTAGAGTGTACTAGGCTGTACCAGACTCTAATACTCTCTATTAGGCTTTACTAGTCCCTTGTCAGCCCTCTAGATACTCAGACCATAGGGACTAAACACTGCGTACACGGGCCATAGCTTGTGTGTTCACGAGCAATAGTTTCGCATGAGCCTTTGTAGGCCACAGTAAAGTACTGGCTTCTATAGCCTAATAGAGCCCAGTAAAGCCTAGCAAAGCCTACTAGAGCTTAAAACAGCCTATTAGAGACCAGTAGAGTCTAGTACAGTACAGTACAGTACAGTACAGCCTAGTGCACCCAAGACTAGTATAGTCCAGCCTGTTGGGAGAACAGAGTAGTGGAGGTTGGTATAGGCTATACTAGCATGGAACAGGCTGGACTAGGCTAGACTAGAGTGTACTAGGCTGTACCAGACTCTAATACTCTCTATTAGGCTTTACTAGTCCCTTGTCAGCCCTCTAGATACTCAGACCATAGGGACTAAACACTGCGTACACGGGCCATAGCTTGTGTGTTCACGAGCAATAGTTTCGCATGAGCCTTTGTAGGCCACAGTAAAGTACTGGCTTCTATAGCCTAATAGAGCCCAGTAAAGCCTAGCAAAGCCTACTAGAGCTTAAAACAGCCTATTAGAGACCAGTAGAGTCTAGTACAGTACAGTACAGTACAGTACAGTACAGTACAGTACAGTACAGTACAGTACAGTACAGTACAGTACAGTACAGTACAGTACCGTACAGCCTAGTGCACCCAAGACTAGTATAGTCCAGCCTGTTGGGAGAACAGAGTAGTGGAGGTTGGTATAGGCTATACTAGCATGGAACAGGCTGGACTAGGCTAGACTAGAGTGTACTAGGCTGTACCAGACTCTAATACTCTCTATTAGGCTTTACTAGTCCCTTGTCAGCCCTCTAGATACTCAGACCATAGGGACTAAACACTGCGTACACGGGCCATAGCTTGTGTGTTCACGAGCAATAGTTTCGCATGAGCCTTTGTAGGCCAGAGTAAAGTACTGGCTTCTATAGCCTAATAGAGCCCAGTAAAGCCTAGCAAAGCCTACTAGTATTTAAAACAGCCTATTAGAGACCAGTCGAGTCTAGTACAGTACAGTACAGTACAGTACAGTACAGTACAGTACAGTACAGTACAGTACAGCCTAGTGTACCCAAGACTAGTATAGTCCAGCCTGTTGGGAGAACAGAGTAGTGGAGGTTGGTATAGGCTATACTAGCATGGAACAGGCTGGACTAGGCTAGACTAGAGTGTACTAGGCTGTACCAGACTCTAATACTCTCTATTAGGCTTTACTAGTCCCTTGTCAGCCCTCTAGATACTCAGACCATAGGGACTAAACACTGCGTACACGGGCCATAGCTTGTGTGTTCACGAGCAATAGTTTCGCATGAGCCTTTGTAGGCCACAGTAAAGTACTGGCTTCTATAGCCTAATAGAGCCCAGTAAAGCCTAGCAAAGCCTACTAGAGCTTAAAACAGCCTATTAGAGACCAGTAGAGTCTAGTACAGTACAGTACAGTACAGCCTAGTGCACCCAAGACTAGTATAGTCCAGCCTGTTGGGAGAACAGAGTAGTGGAGGTTGGTATAGGCTATACTAGCATGGAACAGGCTGGACTAGGCTAGACTAGAGTGTACTAGGCTGTACCAGACTCTAATACTCTCTATTAGGCTTTACTAGTCCCTTGTCAGCCCTCTAGATACTCAGACCATAGGGACTAAACACTGCGTACACGGGCCATAGCTTGTGTGTTCACGAGCAATAGTTTCGCATGAGCCTTTGTAGGCCACAGTAAAGTACTGGCTTCTATAGCCTAATAGAGCCCAGTAAAGCCTAGCAAAGCCTACTAGAGCTTAAAACAGCCTATTAGAGACCAGTACAGTACAGTACAGTACAGTACAGTACAGTACAGTACAGTACAGTACAGTACAGTACAGTACAGTACAGTACAGCCTAGTGCACCCAAGACTAGTATAGTCCAGCCTGTTGGGAGAACAGAGTAGTGGAGGTTGGTATAGGCTATACTAGCATGGAACAGGCTGGACTAGGCTAGACTAGAGTGTACTAGGCTGTACCAGACTCTAATACTCTCTATTAGGCTTTACTAGTCCCTTGTCAGCCCTCTAGATACTCAGACCATAGGGACTAAACACTGCGTACACGGGCCATAGCTTGTGTGTTCACGAGCAATAGTTTCGCATGAGCCTTTGTAGGCCACAGTAAAGTACTGGCTTCTATAGCCTAATAGAGCCCAGTAAAGCCTAGCAAAGCCTACTAGAGCTTAAAACAGCCTATTAGAGACCAGTAGAGTCTAGTACAGTACAGTACAGTACAGCCTAGTGCACCCAAGACTAGTATAGTCCAGCCTGTTGGGAGAACAGAGTAGTGGAGGTTGGTATAGGCTATACTAGCATGGAACAGGCTGGACTAGGCTAGACTAGAGTGTACTAGGCTGTACCAGACTCTAATACTCTCTATTAGGCTTTACTAGTCCCTTGTCGGCCCTTTAGATACTCAGACCATAGGGACTAAACACTGCGTACACGGGCCATAGCTTGTGTGTTCACGAGCAATAGTTTTGCAAGAGCCTTTGTAGGCCAAAGTAAAGTACTGGCTTCTATAGCCTAATAGAGCCCAGTAAAGCCTAGCAAAGCCTACTAGAGCTTAAAACAGCCTATTAGAGACCAGTAGAGTCTAGTACAGTACAGTACAGTACAGTACAGTACAGCCTAGTGCACCCAAGACTAGTATAGTCCAGCCTGTTGGGAGAACAGAGTAGTGGAGGTTGGTATAGGCTATACTAGCATGGAACAGGCTGGACTAGGCTAGACTAGAGTGTACTAGGCTGTACCAGACTCTAATACTCTCTATTAGGCTTTACTAGTCCCTTGTCAGCCCTGTAGATACTCAGACCATAGGGACTAAACACTGCGTACACGGGCCATAGCTTGTGTGTTCACGAGCAATAGTTTCGCATGAGCCTTTGTAGGCCACAGTAAAGTACTGGCTTCTATAGCCTAATAGAGCCCAGTAAAGCCTAGCAAAGCCTACTAGAGCTTAAAACAGCCTATTAGAGACCAGTAGAGTCTAGTACAGTACAGTACAGTACAGTACAGTACAGTACAGTACAGCCTAGTGCACCCAAGACTAGTATAGTCCAGCCTGTTGGGAGAACAGAGTAGTGGAGGTTGGTATAGGCTATACTAGCATGGAACAGGCTGGACTAGGCTAGACTAGAGTGTACTAGGCTGTACCAGACTCTAATACTCTCTATTAGGCTTTACTAGTCCCTTGTCAGCCCTGTAGATACTCAGACCATAGGGACTAAACACTGCGTACACGGGCCATAGCTTGTGTGTTCACGAGCAATAGTTTCGCATGAGCCTTTGTAGGCCACAGTAAAGTACTGGCTTCTATAGCCTAATAGAGCCCAGTAAAGCCTAGCAAAGCCTACTAGAGCTTAAAACAGCCTATTAGAGACCAGTAGAGTCTAGTACAGTACAGTACAGTACAGCCTAGTGCACCCAAGACTAGTATAGTCCAGCCTGTTGGGAGAACAGAGTAGTGGAGGTTGGTATAGGCTATACTAGCATGGAACAGGCTGGACTAGGCTAGACTAGAGTGTACTAGGCTGTACCAGACTCTAATACTCTCTATTAGGCTTTACTAGTCCCTTGTCAGCCCTGTAGATACTCAGACCATAGGGACTAAACACTGCGTACACGGGCCATAGCTTGTGTGTTCACGAGCAATAGTTTCGCATGAGCCTTTGTAGGCCACAGTAAAGTACTGGCTTCTATAGCCTAATAGAGCCCAGTAAAGCCTAGCAAAGCCTACTAGAGCTTAAAACAGCCTATTAGAGACCAGTAGAGTCTAGTACAGTACAGTACAGTACAGTACAGTACAGTACAGTACAGTACAGCCTAGTGCACCCAAGACTAGTATAGTCCAGCCTGTTGGGAGAACAGAGTAGTGGAGGTTGGTATAGGCTATACTAGCATGGAACAGGCTGGACTAGGCTAGACTAGAGTGTACTAGGCTGTACCAGACTCTAATACTCTCTATTAGGCTTTACTAATCCCTTGTCAGCCCTTTAGATACTCAGACCATAGGGACTAAACACTGCGTACACGGGCCATAGCTTGTGTGTTCACGAGCAATAGTTTTGCAAGAGCCTTTGTAGGCCAAAGTAAAGTACTGGCTTCTATAGCCTAATAGAGCCCAGTAAAGCCTAGCAAAGCCTACTAGAGCTTAAAACAGCCTATTAGAGACCAGTAGAGTCTAGTACAGTACAGTACAGTACAGCCTAGTGCACCCAAGACTAGTATAGTCCAGCCTGTTGGGAGAACAGAGTAGTGGAGGTTGGTATAGGCTATACTAGCATGGAACAGGCTGGACTAGGCTAGACTAGAGTGTACTAGGCTGTAACAGACTCTAATACTCTCTATTAGGCTTTACTAGTCCCTTGTCAGCCCTTTAGATACTCAGACCATAGGGACTAAACACTGCGTACACGGGCCATAGCTTGTGTGTTCACGAGCAATAGTTTTGCAAGAGCCTTTGTAGGCCAAAGTAAAGTACTGGCTTCTATAGCCTAATAAAGCCCAGTAAAGCCTAGCAAAGCCTACTAGAGCTTAAAACAGCCTATTAGAGACCAGTAGAGTCTAGTACAGTACAGTACAGTACAGTACAGCCTAGTGCACCCAAGACTAGTATAGTCCAGCCTGTTGGGAGAACAGAGTAGTGGAGGTTGGTATAGACTATACTAGCATGGAACAGGCTGGACTAGGCTAGACTAGAGTGTACTAGGCTGTACCAGACTCTAATACTCTCTATTAGGCTTTACTAATCCCTTGTCAGCCCTTTAGATACTCAGACCATAGGGACTAAACACTGCGTACACGGGCCATAGCTTGTGTGTTCACGAGCAATAGTTTTGCAAGAGCCTTTGTAGGCCAAAGTAAAGTACTGGCTTCTATAGCCTGATAGAGCCCAGTAAAGCCTAGCAAAGCCTACTAGAGCTTAAAACAGCCTATTAGATACCAGTAGAGTCTAGTACAGTACAGTACAGTACAGTACAGTACAGCCTAGTGCACCCAAGACTAGTATAGTCCAGCCTGTTGGGAGAACAGAGTAGTGGAGGTTGGTATAGGCTATACTAGCATGGAACAGGCTGGACTAGGCTAGACTAGAGTGTACTAGGCTGTACCAGACTCTAATACTCTCTATTAGGCTTTACTAGTCCCTTGTCAGCCCTTTAGATACTCAGACCATAGGGACTAAACACTGTGTACACGGGCCATAGCTTGTGTGTTCACGAGCAATAGTTTTGCAAGAGCCTTTGTAGGCCAAAGTAAAGTACTGGCTTCTATAGCCTAATAGAGCCCAGTAAAGCCTAGCAAAGCCTACTAGAGCTTAAAACAGCCTATTAGAGACCAGTAGAGTCTAGTACAGTACAGTACAGTACAGCCTAGTGCACCCAAGACTAGTATAGTCCAGCCTGTTGGGAGAACAGAGTAGTGGAGGTTGGTATAGGCTATACTAGCATGGAACAGGCTGGACTAGGCTAGACTAGAGTGTACTAGGCTGTACCAGACTCTAATACTCTCTATTAGGCTTTACTAGTCCCTTGTCAGCCCTTTAGATGCTCAGACCATAGGGACTAAACACTGTGTACACGGGCCATAGCTTGTGTGTTCACGAGCAATAGTTTTGCAAGAGCCTTTGTAGGCCAAAGTAAAGTACTGGCTTCTATAGCCTAATAGAGCCCAGTAAAGCCTAGCAAAGCCTACTAGAGCTTAAAACAGCCTATTAGAGACCAGTAGAGTCTAGTACAGTACAGTACAGTACAGTACAGCCTAGTGCACCCAAGACTAGTATAGTCCAGCCTGTTGGGAGAACAGAGTAGGGGAGGTGGGTATAGGCTTTACTAGCATGGAACAGGCTGGACTAGGCTAGACTAGAGTGTACTAGGCTGTACCAGACTCTAATACTCTCTATTAGGCTTTACTAGTCCCTTGTCAGCCCTTTAGATACTCAGACCATAGGGACTAAACACTGTGTACACGGGCCATAGCTTGTGTGTTCACGAGCAATAGTTTTGCAAGAGCCTTTGTAGGCCAAAGTAAAGTACTGGCTTCTATAGCCTAATAGAGCCCAGTAAAGCCTAGCAAAGCCTACTAGAGCTTAAAACAGCCTATTAGAGACCAGTAGAGTCTAGTACAGTACAGTACAGTACAGCCTAGTGCACCCAAGACTAGTATAGTCCAGCCTGTTGGGAGAACAGAGTAGTGGAGGTTGGTATAGGCTATACTAGCATGGAACAGGCTGGACTAGGCTAGACTAGAGTGTACTAGGCTGTACCAGACTCTAATACTCTCTATTAGGCTTTACTAGTCCCTTGTCAGCCCTTTAGATACTCAGACCATAGGGACTAAACACTGTGTACACGGGCCATAGCTTGTGTGTTCACGAGCAATAGTTTTGCAAGAGCCTTTGTAGGCCAAAGTAAAGTACTGGCTTCTATAGCCTAATAGAGCCCAGTAAAGCCTAGCAAAGCCTACTAGAGCTTAAAACAGCCTATTAGAGACCAGTAGAGTCTAGTACAGTACAGTACAGTACAGTACAGTACAGTACAGTACAGTACAGCCTAGTGCACCCAAGACTAGTATAGTCCAGCCTGTTGGGAGAACAGAGTAGTGGAGGTTGATATAGGCTATACTAGCATGGAACAGGCTGGACTAGGCTAGACTAGAGTGTACTAGGCTGTACCAGACTCTAATACTCTCTATTAGGCTTTACTAGTCCCTTGTCAGCCCTTTAGATACTCAGACCATAGGGACTAAACACTGTGTACACGGGCCATAGCTTGTGTGTTCACGAGCAATAGTTTTGCAAGAGCCTTTGTAGGCCAAAGTAAAGTACTGGCTTCTATAGCCTAATAGAGCCCAGTAAAGCCTAGCAAAGCCTACTAGAGCTTAAAACAGCCTATTAGAGACCAGTAGAGTCTAGTACAGTACAGTACAGTACAGCCTAGTGCACCCAAGACTAGTATAGTCCAGCCTGTTGGGAGAACAGAGTAGTGGAGGTTGGTATAGGCTATACTAGCATGGAACAGGCTGGACTAGGCTAGACTAGAGTGTACTAGGCTGTACCAGACTCTAATACTCTCTATTAGGCTTTACTAGTCCCTTGTCAGCCCTGTAGATACTCAGACCATAGGGACTAAACACTGCGTACACGGGCCATAGCTTGTGTGTTCACGAGCAATAGTTTCGCATGAGCCTTTGTAGGCCACAGTAAAGTACTGGCTTCTATAGCCTAATAGAGCCCAGTAAAGCCTAGCAAAGCCTACTAGAGCTTAAAACAGCCTATTAGAGACCAGTAGAGTCTAGTACAGTACAGTACAGTACAGTACAGTACAGCCTAGTGCACCCAAGACTAGTATAGTCCAGCCTGTTGGGAGAACAGAGTAGTGGAGGTTGGTATAGGCTATACTAGCATGAAACAGGCTGGACTAGGCTAGACTAGAGTGTACTAGGCTCTACCAGACTCTAATACTCTCTATTAGGCTTTACTAGTCCCTTGTCAGCCCTGTAGATACTCAGACCATAGGGACTAAACACTGTGTACACGGGCCATAGCTTGTGTGTTCACGAGCAATAGTTTTGCATGAGCCTTTGTAGGCCACAGTAAAGTACTGGCTTTTATAGCCTAATAGAGCCCAGTAAAGCCTAGCAAAGCCTACTAGAGCTTAAAACAGCCTATTAGAGACCAGTAGAGTCTAGTACAGTACAGTACAGTACAGTACAGTACAGTACAGTACAGTACAGTACAGTACAGCCTAGTGCACCCAAGACTAGTATAGTCCAGCCTGTTGGGAGAACAGAGTAGTGGAGGTTGGTATAGGCTATACTAGCATGGAACAGGCTGGACTAGGCTAGACTAGAGTGTACTAGGCTGTACCAGACTCTAATACTCTCTATTAGGCTTTACTAGTCCCTTGTCAGCCCTCTAGATACTCAGACCATAGGGACTAAACACTGCGTACACGGGCCATAGCTTGTGTGTTCACGAGCAATAGTTTCGCATGAGCCTTTGTAGGCCACAGTAAAGTACTGGCTTCTATAGCCTAATAGAGCCCAGTGAAGCCTAGCAAAGCCTACTAGAGCTTAAAACAGCCTATTAGAGACCAGTAGAGTCTAGTACAGTAGAGTACAGTACAGTACAGCCTAGTGCACCCAAGACTAGTATAGTCCAGCCTGTTGGGAGAACAGAGTAGTGGAGGTTGGTATAGGCTATACTAGCATGGAACAGGCTGGACTAGGCTAGACTAGAGTGTACTAGGCTGTACCAGACTCTAATACTCTCTATTAGGCTTTACTAGTCCCTTGTCAGCCCTGTAGATACTCAGACCATAGGGACTAAACACTGTGTACACGGGCCATAGCTTGTGTGTTCACGAGCAATAGTTTCGCATGAGCCTTTGTAGGCCACAGTAAAGTACTGGCTTCTATAGCCTAATAGTAAAGCCTAGCAAAGCCTACTAGAGCTTAAAACAGCCTATTAGAGACCAGTAGAGTCTAGTACAGTACAGTACAGTACAGTACAGTACAGTACAGTACAGTACAGTACAGTACAGTACAGTACAGCCTAGTGCACCCAAGACTAGTATAGTCCAGCCTGTTGGGAGAACAGAGTAGTGGAGGTTGGTATAGGCTATGCTAGCATGAAACAGGCTGGACTAGGCTAGACTAGAGTGTACTAGGCTGTACCAGACTCTAATACTCTCTATTAGGCTTTACTAGTCCCTTTTCAGCCCTCTAGATACTCAGACCATAGGGACTAAACACTGCGTACACGGGCCATAGCTTGTGTGTTCACGAGCAATAGTTTCGCATGAGCCTTTGTAGGCCACAGTAAAGTACTGGCTTCTATAGCCTAATAGAGCCCAGTAAAGCCTAGCAAAGCCTACTAGAGCTTAAAACAGCCTATTAGAGACCAGTAGAGTCTAGTACAGTACAGTACAGTACAGTACAGTACAGTACAGTACAGTACAGTACAGCCTAGTGCACCCAAGACTAGTATAGTCCAGCCTGTTGGGAGAACAGAGTAGTGGAGGTTGGTATAGGCTATACTAGCATGGAACAGGCTGGACTAGGCTAGACTAGAGTGTACTAGGCTGTACCAGACTCTAATACTCTCTATTAGGCTTTACTAGTCCCTTGTCAGCCCTCTAGATACTCAGACCATAGGGACTAAACACTGCGTACACGGGCCATAGCTTGTGTGTTCACGAGCAATAGTTTCGCATGAGCCTTTGTAGGCCACAGTAAAGTACTGGCTTCTATAGCCTAATAGAGCCCAGTAAAGCCTAGCAAAGCCTACTAGAGCTTAAAACAGCCTATTAGAGACCAGTAGAGTCTAGTACAGTACAGTACAGTACAATACAGTACAGTACAGTACAGTACAGTACAGTACAGTACAGTACAGTACAGTACAGTACAGTACAGTACAGTACAGCCTAGTGCACCCAAGACTAGTATAGTCCAGCCTGTTGGGAGAACAGAGTAGTGGAGGTTGGTATAGGCTATACTAGCATGGAACAGGCTGGACTAGGCTAGACTAGAGTGTACTAGGCTGTACCAGACTCTAATACTCTCTATTAGGCTTTACTAGTCCCTTGTCAGCCCTCTAGATACTCAGACCATAGGGACTAAACACTGCGTACACGGGCCATAGCTTGTGTGTTCACGAGCAATAGTTTCGCATGAGCCTTTGTAGGCCACAGTAAAGTACTGGCTTCTATAGCCTAATAGAGCCCAGTAAAGCCTAGCAAAGCCTACTAGAGCTTAAAACAGCCTATTAGAGACCAGTCGAGTCTAGTACAGTACAGTACAGTACAGTACAGTACAGTACAGTACAGTACAGTACAGTACAGTACAGTACAGTACAGTACAGTACAGTACAGTACAGCCTAGTGCACCCAAGACTAGTATAGTCCAGCCTGTTGGGAGAACAGAGTAGTGGAGGTTGGTATAGGCTAGCATGGAACAGGCTGGACTAGGCTAGACTAGAGTGTACTAGGCTGTACCAGACTCTAATACTCTCTATTAGGCTTTACTAGTCCCTTGTCAGCCCTCTAGATACTCAGACCATAGGGACTAAACACTGCGTACACGGGCCATAGCTTGTGTGTTCACGAGCAATAGTTTCGCATGAGCCTTTGTAGGCCACAGTAAAGTACTGGCTTCTATAGCCTAATAGAGCCCAGTAAAGCCTAGCAAAGCCTACTAGAGCTTAAAACAGCCTATTAGAGACCAGTAGAGTCTAGTACAGTACAGTACAGTACAGCCTAGTGCACCCAAGACTAGTATAGTCCAGCCTGTTGGGAGAACAGAGTAGTGGAGGTTGGTATAGGCTATACTAGCATGGAACAGGCTGGACTAGGCTAGACTAGAGTGTACTAGGCTGTACCAGACTCTAATACTCTCTATTAGGCTTTACTAGTCCCTTGTCAGCCCTCTAGATACTCAGACCATAGGGACTAAACACTGCGTACACGGGCCATAGCTTGTGTGTTCACGAGCAATAGTTTCGCATGAGCCTTTGTAGGCCACAGTAAAGTACTGGCTTCTATAGCCTAATAGAGCCCAGTAAAGCCTAGCAAAGCCTACTAGAGCTTAAAACAGCCTATTAGAGACCAGTAGAGTCTAGTACAGTACAGTACAGTACAGTACAGTACAGTACAGTACAGTACAGTACAGTACAGTACAGCCTAGTGCACCCAAGACTAGTATAGTCCAGCCTGTTGGGAGAACAGAGTAGTGGAGGTTGGTATAGGCTATACTAGCATGGAACAGGCTGGACTAGGCTAGACTAGAGTGTACTAGGCTGTACCAGACTCTAATACTCTCTATTAGGCTTTACTAGTCCCTTGTCAGCCCTCTAGATACTCAGACCATAGGGACTAAACACTGCGTACACGGGCCATAGCTTGTGTGTTCACGAGCAATAGTTTCGCATGAGCCTTTGTAGGCCACAGTAAAGTACTGGCTTCTATAGCCTAATAGAGCCCAGTAAAGCCTAGCAAAGCCTACTAGAGCTTAAAACAGCCTATTAGAGACCAGTAGAGTCTAGTACAGTACAGTACAGTACAGTACAGTACAGTACAGTACAGTACAGTACAGCCTAGTGCACCCAAGACTAGTATAGTCCAGCCTGTTGGGAGAACAGAGTAGTGGAGGTTGGTATAGGCTATACTAGCATGGAACAGGCTGGACTAGGCTAGACTAGAGTGTACTAGGCTGTACCAGACTCTAATACTCTCTATTAGGCTTTACTAGTCCCTTGTCAGCCCTCTAGATACTCAGACCATAGGGACTAAACACTGCGTACACGGGCCATAGCTTGTGTGTTCACGAGCAATAGTTTCGCATGAGCCTTTGTAGGCCACAGTAAAGTACTGGCTTCTATAGCCTAATAGAGCCCAGTAAAGCCTAGCAAAGCCTACTAGAGCTTAAAACAGCCTATTAGAGACCAGTAGAGTCTAGTACAGTACAGTACAGTACAGTACAGTACAGTACAGTACAGTACAGTACAGTACAGTACAGTACAGTACAGTACAGCCTAGTGCACCCAAGACTAGTATAGTCCAGCCTGTTGGGAGAACAGAGTAGTGGAGGTTGGTATAGGCTATACTAGCATGGAACAGGCTGGACTAGGCTAGACTAGAGTGTACTAGGCTGTACCAGACTCTAATACTCTCTATTAGGCTTTACTAGTCCCTTGTCAGCCCTCTAGATACTCAGACCATAGGGACTAAACACTGCGTACACGGGCCATAGCTTGTGTGTTCACGAGCAATAGTTTCGCATGAGCCTTTGTAGGCCACAGTAAAGTACTGGCTTCTATAGCCTAATAGAGCCCAGTAAAGCCTAGCAAAGCCTACTAGAGCTTAAAACAGCCTATTAGAGACCAGTAGAGTCTAGTACAGTACAGTACAGTACAGTACAGTACAGTACAGTACAGTACAGTACAGTACAGTACAGTACAGTACAGTACAGCCTAGTGCACCCAAGACTAGTATAGTCCAGCCTGTTGGGAGAACAGAGTAGTGGAGGTTGGTATAGGCTATACTAGCATGGAACAGGCTGGACTAGGCTAGACTAGAGTGTACTAGGCTGTACCAGACTCTAATACTCTCTATTAGGCTTTACTAGTCCCTTGTCAGCCCTCTAGATACTCAGACCATAGGGACTAAACACTGCGTACACGGGCCATAGCTTGTGTGTTCACGAGCAATAGTTTCGCATGAGCCTTTGTAGGCCACAGTAAAGTACTGGCTTCTATAGCCTAATAGAGCCCAGTAAAGCCTAGCAAAGCCTACTAGAGCTTAAAACAGCCTATTAGAGACCAGTAGAGTCTAGTACAGTACAGTACAGTACAGTACAGTACAGTACAGTACAGTACAGCCTAGTGCACCCAAGACTAGTATAGTCCAGCCTGTTGGGAGAACAGAGTAGTGGAGGTTGGTATAGGCTATACTAGCATGGAACAGGCTGGACTAGGCTAGACTAGAGTGTACTAGGCTGTACCAGACTCTAATACTCTCTATTAGGCTTTACTAGTCCCTTGTCAGCCCTCTAGATACTCAGACCATAGGGACTAAACACTGCGTACACGGGCCATAGCTTGTGTGTTCACGAGCAATAGTTTCGCATGAGCCTTTGTAGGCCACAGTAAAGTACTGGCTTCTATAGCCTAATAGAGCCCAGTAAAGCCTAGCAAAGCCTACTAGAGCTTAAAACAGCCTATTAGAGACCAGTAGAGTCTAGTACAGTACAGTACAGTACAGTACAGCCTAGTGCACCCAAGACTAGTATAGTCCAGCCTGTTGGGAGAACAGAGTAGTGGAGGTTGGTATAGGCTATACTAGCATGGAACAGGCTGGACTAGGCTAGACTAGAGTGTACTAGGCTGTACCAGACTCTAATACTCTCTATTAGGCTTTACTAGTCCCTTGTCAGCCCTCTAGATACTCAGACCATAGGGACTAAACACTGCGTACACGGGCCATAGCTTGTGTGTTCACGAGCAATAGTTTCGCATGAGCCTTTGTAGGCCACAGTAAAGTACTGGCTTCTATAGCCTAATAGAGCCCAGTAAAGCCTAGCAAAGCCTACTAGAGCTTAAAACAGCCTATTAGAGACCAGTAGAGTCTAGTACAGTACAGTACAGTACAGTACAGTACAGTACAGTACAGTACAGTACAGTACAGTACAGTACAGTACAGTACAGTACAGCCTAGTGCACCCAAGACTAGTATAGTCCAGCCTGTTGGGAGAACAGAGTAGTGGAGGTTGGTATAGGCTATACTAGCATGGAACAGGCTGGACTAGGCTAGACTAGAGTGTACTAGGCTGTACCAGACTCTAATACTCTCTATTAGGCTTTACTAGTCCCTTGTCAGCCCTCTAGATACTCAGACCATAGGGACTAAACACTGCGTACACGGGCCATAGCTTGTGTGTTCACGAGCAATAGTTTCGCATGAGCCTTTGTAGGCCACAGTAAAGTACTGGCTTCTATAGCCTAATAGAGCCCAGTAAAGCCTAGCAAAGCCTACTAGTATTTAAAACAGCCTATTAGAGACCAGTCGAGTCTAGTACAGTACAGTACAGTACAGTACAGTACAGTACAGTACAGTACAGTACAGTACAGCCTAGTGTACCCAAGACTAGTATAGTCCAGCCTGTTGGGAGAACAGAGTAGTGGAGGTTGGTATAGGCTATACTAGCATGGAACAGGCTGGACTAGGCTAGACTAGAGTGTACTAGGCTGTACCAGACTCTAATACTCTCTATTAGGCTTTACTAGTCCCTTGTCAGCCCTCTAGATACTCAGACCATAGGGACTAAACACTGCGTACACGGGCCATAGCTTGTGTGTTCACGAGCAATAGTTTCGCATGAGCCTTTGTAGGCCACAGTAAAGTACTGGCTTCTATAGCCTAATAGAGCCCAGTAAAGCCTAGCAAAGCCTACTAGAGCTTAAAACAGCCTATTAGAGACCAGTAGAGTCTAGTACAGTACAGTACAGTACAGTACAGTACAGCCTAGTGCACCCAAGACTAGTATAGTCCAGCCTGTTGGGAGAACAGAGTAGTGGAGGTTGGTATAGGCTATACTAGCATGGAACAGGCTGGACTAGGCTAGACTAGAGTGTACTAGGCTGTACCAGACTCTAATACTCTCTATTAGGCTTTACTAGTCCCTTGTCAGCCCTCTAGATACTCAGACCATAGGGACTAAACACTGCGTACACGGGCCATAGCTTGTGTGTTCACGAGCAATAGTTTCGCATGAGCCTTTGTAGGCCACAGTAAAGTACTGGCTTCTATAGCCTAATAGAGCCCAGTAAAGCCTAGCAAAGCCTACTAGAGCTTAAAACAGCCTATTAGAGACCAGTAGAGTCTAGTACAGTACAGTACAGTACAGTACAGTACAGTACAGTACAGTACAGTACAGTACAGTACAGTACAGTACAGTACAGTACAGTACAGTACAGCCTAGTGCACCCAAGACTAGTATAGTCCAGCCTGTTGGGAGAACAGAGTAGTGGAGGTTGGTATAGGCTATACTAGCATGGAACAGGCTGGACTAGGCTAGACTAGAGTGTACTAGGCTGTACCAGACTCTAATACTCTCTATTAGGCTTTACTAGTCCCTTGTCAGCCCTCTAGATACTCAGACCATAGGGACTAAACACTGCGTACACGGGCCATAGCTTGTGTGTTCACGAGCAATAGTTTCGCATGAGCCTTTGTAGGCCACAGTAAAGTACTGGCTTCTATAGCCTAATAGAGCCCAGTAAAGCCTAGCAAAGCCTACTAGAGCTTAAAACAGCCTATTAGAGACCAGTAGAGTCTAGTACAGTACAGTACAGTACAGCCTAGTGCACCCAAGACTAGTATAGTCCAGCCTGTTGGGAGAACAGAGTAGTGGAGGTTGGTATAGGCTATACTAGCATGGAACAGGCTGGACTAGGCTAGACTAGAGTGTACTAGGCTGTACCAGACTCTAATACTCTCTATTAGGCTTTACTAGTCCCTTGTCAGCCCTCTAGATACTCAGACCATAGGGACTAAACACTGCGTACACGGGCCATAGCTTGTGTGTTCACGAGCAATAGTTTCGCATGAGCCTTTGTAGGCCACAGTAAAGTACTGGCTTCTATAGCCTAATAGAGCCCAGTAAAGCCTAGCAAAGCCTACTAGAGCTTAAAACAGCCTATTAGAGACCAGTAGAGTCTAGTACAGTACAGTACAGTACAGTACAGTACAGTACAGCCTAGTGCACCCAAGACTAGTATAGTCCAGCCTGTTGGGAGAACAGAGTAGTGGAGGTTGGTATAGGCTATACTAGCATGGAACAGGCTGGACTAGGCTAGACTAGAGTGTACTAGGCTGTACCAGACTCTAATACTCTCTATTAGGCTTTACTAGTCCCTTGTCAGCCCTCTAGATACTCAGACCATAGGGACTAAACACTGCGTACACGGGCCATAGCTTGTGTGTTCACGAGCAATAGTTTCGCATGAGCCTTTGTAGGCCACAGTAAAGTACTGGCTTCTATAGCCTAATAGAGCCCAGTAAAGCCTAGCAAAGCCTACTAGAGCTTAAAACAGCCTATTAGAGACCAGTAGAGTCTAGTACAGTACAGTACAGTACAGTACAGTACAGTACAGTACAGCCTAGTGCACCCAAGACTAGTATAGTCCAGCCTGTTGGGAGAACAGAGTAGTGGAGGTTGGTATAGGCTATACTAGCATGGAACAGGCTGGACTAGGCTAGACTAGAGTGTACTAGGCTGTACCAGACTCTAATACTCTCTATTAGGCTTTACTAGTCCCTTGTCAGCCCTCTAGATACTCAGACCATAGGGACTAAACACTGCGTACACGGGCCATAGCTTGTGTGTTCACGAGCAATAGTTTCGCATGAGCCTTTGTAGGCCACAGTAAAGTACTGGCTTCTATAGCCTAATAGAGCCCAGTAAAGCCTAGCAAAGCCTACTAGAGCTTAAAACAGCCTATTAGAGACCAGTAGAGTCTAGTACAGTACAGTACAGTACAGTACAGTACAGTACAGTACAGTACAGTACAGTACAGTACAGTACAGTACAGCCTAGTGCACCCAAGACTAGTATAGTCCAGCCTGTTGGGAGAACAGAGTAGTGGAGGTTGGTATAGGCTATACTAGCATGGAACAGGCTGGACTAGGCTAGACTAGAGTGTACTAGGCTGTACCAGACTCTAATACTCTCTATTAGGCTTTACTAGTCCCTTGTCAGCCCTCTAGATACTCAGACCATAGGGACTAAACACTGCGTACACGGGCCATAGCTTGTGTGTTCACGAGCAATAGTTTCGCATGAGCCTTTGTAGGCCACAGTAAAGTACTGGCTTCTATAGCCTAATAGAGCCCAGTAAAGCCTAGCAAAGCCTACTAGAGCTTAAAACAGCCTATTAGAGACCAGTAGAGTCTAGTACAGTACAGTACAGTACAGTACAGTACAGTACAGTACAGTACAGCCTAGTGCACCCAAGACTAGTATAGTCCAGCCTGTTGGGAGAACAGAGTAGTGGAGGTTGGTATAGGCTATACTAGCATGGAACAGGCTGGACTAGGCTAGACTAGAGTGTACTAGGCTGTACCAGACTCTAATACTCTCTATTAGGCTTTACTAGTCCCTTGTCAGCCCTCTAGATACTCAGACCATAGGGACTAAACACTGCGTACACGGGCCATAGCTTGTGTGTTCACGAGCAATAGTTTCGCATGAGCCTTTGTAGGCCACAGTAAAGTACTGGCTTCTATAGCCTAATAGAGCCCAGTAAAGCCTAGCAAAGCCTACTAGAGCTTAAAACAGCCTATTAGAGACCAGTAGAGTCTAGTACAGTACAGTACAGTACAGTACAGCCTAGTGCACCCAAGACTAGTATAGTCCAGCCTGTTGGGAGAACAGAGTAGTGGAGGTTGGTATAGGCTATACTAGCATGGAACAGGCTGGACTAGGCTAGACTAGAGTGTACTAGGCTGTACCAGACTCTAATACTCTCTATTAGGCTTTACTAGTCCCTTGTCAGCCCTCTAGATACTCAGACCATAGGGACTAAACACTGCGTACACGGGCCATAGCTTGTGTGTTCACGAGCAATAGTTTCGCATGAGCCTTTGTAGGCCACAGTAAAGTACTGGCTTCTATAGCCTAATAGAGCCCAGTAAAGCCTAGCAAAGCCTACTAGAGCTTAAAACAGCCTATTAGAGACCAGTAGAGTCTAGTACAGTACAGTACAGTACAGTACAGTACAGTACAGTACAGTACAGTACAGTACAGTACAGTACAGTACAGCCTAGTGCACCCAAGACTAGTATAGTCCAGCCTGTTGGGAGAACAGAGTAGTGGAGGTTGGTATAGGCTATACTAGCATGGAACAGGCTGGACTAGGCTAGACTAGAGTGTACTAGGCTGTACCAGACTCTAATACTCTCTATTAGGCTTTACTAGTCCCTTGTCAGCCCTCTAGATACTCAGACCATAGGGACTAAACACTGCGTACACGGGCCATAGCTTGTGTGTTCACGAGCAATAGTTTCGCATGAGCCTTTGTAGGCCACAGTAAAGTACTGGCTTCTATAGCCTAATAGAGCCCAGTAAAGCCTAGCAAAGCCTACTAGAGCTTAAAACAGCCTATTAGAGACCAGTAGAGTCTAGTACAGTACAGTACAGTACAGTACAGTACAGTACAGTACAGTACAGTACAGTACAGTACAGTACAGTACAGTACAGTACAGTACAGTACAGCCTAGTGCACCCAAGACTAGTATAGTCCAGCCTGTTGGGAGAACAGAGTAGTGGAGGTTGGTATAGGCTATACTAGCATGGAACAGGCTGGACTAGGCTAGACTAGAGTGTACTAGGCTGTACCAGACTCTAATACTCTCTATTAGGCTTTACTAGTCCCTTGTCAGCCCTCTAGATACTCAGACCATAGGGACTAAACACTGCGTACACGGGCCATAGCTTGTGTGTTCACGAGCAATAGTTTCGCATGAGCCTTTGTAGGCCACAGTAAAGTACTGGCTTCTATAGCCTAATAGAGCCCAGTAAAGCCTAGCAAAGCCTACTAGAGCTTAAAACAGCCTATTAGAGACCAGTAGAGTCTAGTACAGTACAGTACAGTACAGTACAGTACAGTACAGTACAGTACAGCCTAGTGCACCCAAGACTAGTATAGTCCAGCCTGTTGGGAGAACAGAGTAGTGGAGGTTGGTATAGGCTATACTAGCATGGAACAGGCTGGACTAGGCTAGACTAGAGTGTACTAGGCTGTACCAGACTCTAATACTCTCTATTAGGCTTTACTAGTCCCTTGTCAGCCCTCTAGATACTCAGACCATAGGGACTAAACACTGCGTACACGGGCCATAGCTTGTGTGTTCACGAGCAATAGTTTCGCATGAGCCTTTGTAGGCCACAGTAAAGTACTGGCTTCTATAGCCTAATAGAGCCCAGTAAAGCCTAGCAAAGCCTACTAGAGCTTAAAACAGCCTATTAGAGACCAGTAGAGTCTAGTACAGTACAGTACAGTACAGTACAGCCTAGTGCACCCAAGACTAGTATAGTCCAGCCTGTTGGGAGAACAGAGTAGTGGAGGTTGGTATAGGCTATACTAGCATGGAACAGGCTGGACTAGGCTAGACTAGAGTGTACTAGGCTGTACCAGACTCTAATACTCTCTATTAGGCTTTACTAGTCCCTTGTCAGCCCTCTAGATACTCAGACCATAGGGACTAAACACTGCGTACACGGGCCATAGCTTGTGTGTTCACGAGCAATAGTTTCGCATGAGCCTTTGTAGGCCACAGTAAAGTACTGGCTTCTATAGCCTAATAGAGCCCAGTAAAGCCTAGCAAAGCCTACTAGAGCTTAAAACAGCCTATTAGAGACCAGTAGAGTCTAGTACAGTACAGTACAGTACAGTACAGTACAGTACAGTACAGTACAGTACAGTACAGTACAGTACAGTACAGTACAGTACAGTACAGTACAGCCTAGTGCACCCAAGACTAGTATAGTCCAGCCTGTTGGGAGAACAGAGTAGTGGAGGTTGGTATAGGCTATACTAGCATGGAACAGGCTGGACTAGGCTAGACTAGAGTGTACTAGGCTGTACCAGACTCTAATACTCTCTATTAGGCTTTACTAGTCCCTTGTCAGCCCTCTAGATACTCAGACCATAGGGACTAAACACTGCGTACACGGGCCATAGCTTGTGTGTTCACGAGCAATAGTTTCGCATGAGCCTTTGTAGGCCAGAGTAAAGTACTGGCTTCTATAGCCTAATAGAGCCCAGTAAAGCCTAGCAAAGCCTACTAGTATTTAAAACAGCCTATTAGAGACCAGTCGAGTCTAGTACAGTACAGTACAGTACAGTACAGTACAGTACAGTACAGTACAGTACAGTACAGTACAGCCTAGTGTACCCAAGACTAGTATAGTCCAGCCTGTTGGGAGAACAGAGTAGTGGAGGTTGGTATAGGCTATACTAGCATGGAACAGGCTGGACTAGGCTAGACTAGAGTGTACTAGGCTGTACCAGACTCCAATACTCTCTATTAGGCTTTACTAGTCCCTTGTCAGCCCTCTAGATACTCAGACCATAGGGACTAAACACTGCGTACACGGGCCATAGCTTGTGTGTTCACGAGCAATAGTTTCGCATGAGCCTTTGTAGGCCACAGTAAAGTACTGGCTTCTATAGCCTAATAGAGCCCAGTAAAGCCTAGCAAAGCCTACTAGAGCTTAAAACAGCCTATTAGAGACCAGTAGAGTCTAGTACAGTACAGTACAGTACAGTACAGTACAGTACAGTACAGCCTAGTGCACCCAAGACTAGTATAGTCCAGCCTGTTGGGAGAACAGAGTAGTGGAGGTTGGTATAGGCTATACTAGCATGGAACAGGCTGGACTAGGCTAGACTAGAGTGTACTAGGCTGTACCAGACTCTAATACTCTCTATTAGGCTTTACTAGTCCCTTGTCAGCCCTCTAGATACTCAGACCATAGGGACTAAACACTGCGTACACGGGCCATAGCTTGTGTGTTCACGAGCAATAGTTTCGCATGAGCCTTTGTAGGCCACAGTAAAGTACTGGCTTCTATAGCCTAATAGAGCCCAGTAAAGCCTAGCAAAGCCTACTAGAGCTTAAAACAGCCTATTAGAGACCAGTAGAGTCTAGTACAGTACAGTACAGTACAGTACAGTACAGTACAGTACAGTACAGTACAGTACAGTACAGTACAGTACAGTACAGTACAGCCTAGTGCACCCAAGACTAGTATAGTCCAGCCTGTTGGGAGAACAGAGTAGTGGAGGTTGGTATAGGCTATACTAGCATGGAACAGGCTGGACTAGGCTAGACTAGAGTGTACTAGGCTGTACCAGACTCTAATACTCTCTATTAGGCTTTACTAGTCCCTTGTCAGCCCTCTAGATACTCAGACCATAGGGACTAAACACTGCGTACACGGGCCATAGCTTGTGTGTTCACGAGCAATAGTTTCGCATGAGCCTTTGTAGGCCACAGTAAAGTACTGGCTTCTATAGCCTAATAGAGCCCAGTAAAGCCTAGCAAAGCCTACTAGAGCTTAAAACAGCCTATTAGAGACCAGTAGAGTCTAGTACAGTACAGTACAGTACAGTACAGTACAGTACAGTACAGTACAGTACAGTACAGTACAGTACAGTACAGTACAGTACAGCCTAGTGCACCCAAGACTAGTATAGTCCAGCCTGTTGGGAGAACAGAGTAGTGGAGGTTGGTATAGGCTATACTAGCATGGAACAGGCTGGACTAGGCTAGACTAGAGTGTACTAGGCTGTACCAGACTCTAATACTCTCTATTAGGCTTTACTAGTCCCTTGTCAGCCCTCTAGATACTCAGACCATAGGGACTAAACACTGCGTACACGGGCCATAGCTTGTGTGTTCACGAGCAATAGTTTCGCATGAGCCTTTGTAGGCCACAGTAAAGTACTGGCTTCTATAGCCTAATAGAGCCCAGTAAAGCCTAGCAAAGCCTACTAGAGCTTAAAACAGCCTATTAGAGACCAGTAGAGTCTAGTACAGTACAGTACAGTACAGTACAGTACAGTACAGTACAGCCTAGTGCACCCAAGACTAGTATAGTCCAGCCTGTTGGGAGAACAGAGTAGTGGAGGTTGGTATAGGCTATACTAGCATGGAACAGGCTGGACTAGGCTAGACTAGAGTGTACTAGGCTGTACCAGACTCTAATACTCTCTATTAGGCTTTACTAGTCCCTTGTCAGCCCTCTAGATACTCAGACCATAGGGACTAAACACTGCGTACACGGGCCATAGCTTGTGTGTTCACGAGCAATAGTTTCGCATGAGCCTTTGTAGGCCACAGTAAAGTACTGGCTTCTATAGCCTAATAGAGCCCAGTAAAGCCTAGCAAAGCCTACTAGAGCTTAAAACAGCCTATTAGAGACCAGTAGAGTCTAGTACAGTACAGTACAGTACAGTACAGTACAGTACAGCCTAGTGCACCCAAGACTAGTATAGTCCAGCCTGTTGGGAGAACAGAGTAGTGGAGGTTGGTATAGGCTATACTAGCATGGAACAGGCTGGACTAGGCTAGACTAGAGTGTACTAGGCTGTACCAGACTCTAATACTCTCTATTAGGCTTTACTAGTCCCTTGTCAGCCCTCTAGATACTCAGACCATAGGGACTAAACACTGCGTACACGGGCCATAGCTTGTGTGTTCACGAGCAATAGTTTCGCATGAGCCTTTGTAGGCCACAGTAAAGTACTGGCTTCTATAGCCTAATAGAGCCCAGTAAAGCCTAGCAAAGCCTACTAGAGCTTAAAACAGCCTATTAGAGACCAGTAGAGTCTAGTACAGTACAGTACAGTACAGTACAGTACAGTACAGTACAGTACAGTACAGCCTAGTGCACCCAAGACTAGTATAGTCCAGCCTGTTGGGAGAACAGAGTAGTGGAGGTTGGTATAGGCTATACTAGCATGGAACAGGCTGGACTAGGCTAGACTAGAGTGTACTAGGCTGTACCAGACTCTAATACTCTCTATTAGGCTTTACTAGTCCCTTGTCAGCCCTCTAGATACTCAGACCATAGGGACTAAACACTGCGTACACGGGCCATAGCTTGTGTGTTCACGAGCAATAGTTTCGCATGAGCCTTTGTAGGCCACAGTAAAGTACTGGCTTCTATAGCCTAATAGAGCCCAGTAAAGCCTAGCAAAGCCTACTAGAGCTTAAAACAGCCTATTAGAGACCAGTAGAGTCTAGTACAGTACAGTACAGTACAGTACAGTACAGTACAGTACAGTACAGTACAGCCTAGTGCACCCAAGACTAGTATAGTCCAGCCTGTTGGGAGAACAGAGTAGTGGAGGTTGGTATAGGCTATACTAGCATGGAACAGGCTGGACTAGGCTAGACTAGAGTGTACTAGGCTGTACCAGACTCTAATACTCTCTATTAGGCTTTACTAGTCCCTTGTCAGCCCTCTAGATACTCAGACCATAGGGACTAAACACTGCGTACACGGGCCATAGCTTGTGTGTTCACGAGCAATAGTTTCGCATGAGCCTTTGTAGGCCACAGTAAAGTACTGGCTTCTATAGCCTAATAGAGCCCAGTAAAGCCTAGCAAAGCCTACTAGAGCTTAAAACAGCCTATTAGAGACCAGTAGAGTCTAGTACAGTACAGTACAGTACAGTACAGTACAGCCTAGTGCACCCAAGACTAGTATAGTCCAGCCTGTTGGGAGAACAGAGTAGTGGAGGTTGGTATAGGCTATACTAGCATGGAACAGGCTGGACTAGGCTAGACTAGAGTGTACTAGGCTGTACCAGACTCTAATACTCTCTATTAGGCTTTACTAGTCCCTTGTCAGCCCTCTAGATACTCAGACCATAGGGACTAAACACTGCGTACACGGGCCATAGCTTGTGTGTTCACGAGCAATAGTTTCGCATGAGCCTTTGTAGGCCACAGTAAAGTACTGGCTTCTATAGCCTAATAGAGCCCAGTAAAGCCTAGCAAAGCCTACTAGAGCTTAAAACAGCCTATTAGAGACCAGTAGAGTCTAGTACAGTACAGTACAGTACAGTACAGTACAGCCTAGTGCACCCAAGACTAGTATAGTCCAGCCTGTTGGGAGAACAGAGTAGTGGAGGTTGGTATAGGCTATACTAGCATGGAACAGGCTGGACTAGGCTAGACTAGAGTGTACTAGGCTGTACCAGACTCTAATACTCTCTATTAGGCTTTACTAGTCCCTTGTCAGCCCTCTAGATACTCAGACCATAGGGACTAAACACTGCGTACACGGGCCATAGCTTGTGTGTTCACGAGCAATAGTTTCGCATGAGCCTTTGTAGGCCACAGTAAAGTACTGGCTTCTATAGCCTAATAGAGCCCAGTAAAGCCTAGCAAAGCCTACTAGAGCTTAAAACAGCCTATCAGAGACCAGTATAGTCTAGTACAGTACAGTACAGTACAGCCTAGTGCACCCAAGACTAGTATAGTCCAGCCTGTTGGGAGAACAGAGTAGGGGAGGGTGGTATAGGCTATACTAGCATGGAACAGGCTGGACTAGGCTAGACTAGATTTTACTAGGCTGTACCAGACTCTAATACTCTCTATTAGGCTTTACTAGTCCCTTGTCAGCCCTGTAGATACTCAGACCATAGGGACTAACCACTGAGTACACGGGCCATAGCTTGTGTGTTCACGAGCAATTGTTTTGCATGAGCCTTTGTAGGCCAAAGTAAAGTACTGGCTTCTATAGCCTAATAGAGCCCAGTAAAGCCTAGAAAAGCCTACTAGAGCTTAAAACAGCCTATTAGAGACTAAGCAATAGTCCAGCCTTTTGATGGAACAGACTAGGGGAGGGCGATATAGGCTCTACTAGCATGGAACAGACTGGACTAGTTAAGACTAGGTTAAACTAGGCTCTACTAGGCTCTATTAGGTTGTACTAGGCTGTAATAGTCTGGACTAGGCTGTAATAGGCTGGACTAAGCTGTAATAGGCTGGACTAGGCTTTAATAGGCGGGACTAAGCTGGACTAGGCTTGAATAGGTTGGACTAGCCTGGACTAAGCTGTAATAGGCTGGACTAGGCTATAATAGGTGGGACTAGGCTGGACTAGGCTTTAATAGGCTGGACTAGGCTATAATAGGCTGGACTAGGCTGGACTAGGTTATAATAGGCTGGACTAGGCTGGACTAGGCTGGACTAGGCTGTAATAGGCTGGACTAGGCTGTACTAGGCGGGAATTGGCGAGAAACAGCGTCCCGGGAGGTCACATGATGGTAAACGCCATTTACCATAGCATAGTATGGGAGGTGTACACAATATACACAGCCCATAGTTCTAATATTAGGCTGACTATGGCTCTCCACTGCCCCCCATTGAGAAAATATAGTCGGCATAGAAGTGTTCACGAAAGGTAGTCGCAAGTGTTCACTTCCCATAGCAACTATGGGAAGTGAACGACTACGTGTACACCGAGCCTAGTCTGTTCACGGGCCATAGCATTTAACATTGAGCACTACCTGCCGTGAACACCCTTATTATTGTCATTATTATTATTATTATTATTATTATTATTATTATTATTATTATTATTATTATTATTATTATTACCCTTATTACTGAATTGTTTGTTTTTAATGTCAATAATTAAAGTAGCTATTCTTCTTAATACATTAAAAAAAAAGTGATATGCATAGCTAGTAGCATGTGTCTGAGTGCGTGTGAGCGCGCATGTGCGTCCGCAACTGGTTCCGGCCCACCTCAAGTCACCATTTGACCAATCTGGCCCCAACCCCAAAATGAGTTTGACACCCCTGCTTTAGGACATTGATGTCACAGTCAAATAATCCCGCCCCCTCTCCTCCCCGCCCATCCACTATCCTGCTCCTTGGGGGGGGGGGGGGGGGGTTGACAGGCAAAATCCCTCAACAGCGACACCCGCAGGCAAATAGTTGTTTTTTTTCCATTGCAGCTGAAAAGGCCACAGAACACAGAGAGAGAAAAAAAACTGGCATGGCTCACTGGAGTGGATTTTTCAGTTAAAACATTTGAATACACGTTTGAAGGACCATGATAAAGACTTTTAATGTTTTGTAAACCATCATGTCATGAAATGCCCATGATCCATTTTTTTGTGTTGGACCTTAAAAGATGTAAAGGATGACTCTCTTGTATCAGTGGGAGGAAGAGGAAGGTCCAACTGGTTTATGACAGCAGGTACACAGTAGTTAAGAGAGTGTGGTCCTTCCTCTCTGCATTGCGGGTTGCATGCGGCCGTGTGTGTGTGTGTGTGTGTGTGTGTGTGTGTCCTGGTGCTCGCCGGGCTGTGGCAGATTTTAATCAGCCCCTCCACTCAGCCACAGCTTGATGCAGACCAACCATAGGAACACACTGCATGCTGATACTAAACATCTCTTAACCCATTCAATCCGGGAAAGCATGTGTATTTTATACTTTGGCTATTCAATAAATAGCAGATCTACAAGCTCATTGCGTGGCACGAGTGCCACGCTACAAGTTTGTAGATCTGCTATTTTTTAAACTCTTGAACATTTTGTGCATAATATATTTTTTTAAACAACATTTTTTGCTCAAATCTTTGCTTCTGGGGGGTCCCTGGAACAACATATTTTGATGGGGTCAGCGGCCAAAAACATATAATTTTGGGGGTCCTTGACCTTGAAAGTTTGAGCACCACTGATATAGGATGTTTTTTTGTTATGATTTAGAAGACATTTGTAGAATACAAATATTTTTTGTTCCAGGGACCCCCAGAAGCAAAGATTTTAGTTAAAGATGTTCAGATGTTCGCTTGAAAAATATATATTCAAAGATTTGCACACTTTTTCAAAAATAGCAGATCTACAAGCGGCACTTGTAGATCTGCTCGGTGCCGCGCTATGAGCTTGTATATCTGCTATTTTTGAACAGCCAAAGAAATCTTAAAATGACACAGATGCGTTCCCGGATTGAATGGCTTAATGGCACCGTCAGGGGGCTAATAACACACGACAGCTGTTATCAATAGGAATACAGGTGTGTGTGTGTAAACTGCTGTGTGGTGCCAGCAAAATCCACAAGAGCAACCAAAACAACAGCTTTGTGTAATACCTGCTGTGTGAAGAAATGAAGTCTTATTGTAGGAGGATAATTATGTGTCTACGCTAATTAGGAATTAGGCATGTAACGGAGTGAAATTTCACAGTTACAGGCATACAGTGTGTGCCAAAATACCACAGCACACGGTATTTAACATGATTCATTTTCCCTCCTTTTTTTAATAAAACGCACTGTGTGAGGCCCATCGGGAAAAAAATTGCTTTGAAGAAAAATTATTGCTTCACTGAACTTAAATGCGTGTGTGTGTGTGCGCGTGTGTGTGTGTGTGTGTGTGTGTGTGTGTGTGTGTGTGTGTGTGCGCGTGTGTGTGTGTGTGTGTGTGTGTGTGTGTGTGTGTGTGTGTGTGTGTGTGTGTGTGTGTGTGTCTCTGTCTGTGTGCCAGAGTATATTTAACCGAAACACTATGCATTACATAAATATATTTAACACAAGGGTTAATGTATACTGTGGTATCACAGGGAAAGGCTTATGTTTCAGAGCTGTGGTACAATAAATTGTGTGTGTGTGTGTGTGTGTGTGTGTGTGCGTGTGCGTGTGCGTGTGCGTGTGTGTGGGTGCGCAACGTACATACCCGTGTGTGTGCGTGCCAGTGAGCGAGCGAAAGAGAGAAAGGTACTTTTTTCTTTTCTGTTTTGCACATTTTTTATCTATTGAACAAAAGAAAACAATTACAGCCTTTGCCTTAAAGCAGGTTTTTAAATCCTCTCCTTGGCAATGTTTCCCCCGTGTGCTTTTGTGTAGAGCAATTTGAAAATGAATAAATCAATACAAAAAAAGAAAGAATTTGCAACACCAAAACAAAAAGCCTAGTATTGGAGATATGTGGCTCCACCCGGAGCCATCAGAGATCAGCAGACCCATCTCTTTGTCTCTCTGCCTGCAGTTATGGAAGCATCAGCTAGACCCTCGCCTCCCAGAGTCTAGCCTATTGTCTGCACATGTCCTTTACGTCTGATTTATCAACGCATTCTCACTCCCAAGACGGCAAACGGGTGACTTCTTGGTGACGGATTTTACAACACGTCAAACGTTTGAACGTAAAGGGCCTGTGTTCAAAATGTTACTTGGGTAAAAGTGCAAAAGTATTGGCATATAAAATATACTTAAAGTACCAAAAGTAAAAGTACTAAAATGTTTGAAAATAGCCGATCTACAAGCTCACAACGTGTCGCGGTGCGACACGTTGCGAGCTTGTAGATCGTCTATTTTCAAATAGCCTAGGTATAAAATAGGGCTAAAGTGGTTAATGTATATTTTATAACATGCTAATTTATATCTTCCAAGTAACTAGTAAGTAATGTTTTCAAATAATTGTATTGGAGTAAAAGTATAATATTTGTCTCTGAAAGGAAAAAAACTACCAAATGACAAGACTTACAGATTTCTCGAAGTATCATCATATATCAACATTCATATATTACTATAGTAATTTGAATTGTGCCCGGGACGGCACCAGATGTGAGACACATCTGCTGTGTCTCACAAAGTCAAACGTTTAGGTCACATTTTGTCCCAAAAAGTCACGATAGGCCGTTTGGGGAGTGAGAGAGTGTTGTTTTTTTGAAGTACGACACCAGCCAGCAACTAAAGTATATAAACCAGGCTGTACTTCCTCCCTCCATGATCTACTTTCAGATCAGATCTCCATTACCTTCCATTATTGTTGGAGAACGCTGCAGGTCCATGAGTGATGGGTCTGACTAATGGCTGCTGGCTGACACACATATTTCCACCCTGACTGTCAAAGAGAATGTCAGCGGTGAAATAACACGGTGTGAGCCACCGACGTGTGTGTGAGTGTGAGTGTGTGTGAGTGTGTGTGTGTGTGTGTGTGTGTGTGTGTGTGTGTGTGTGTGTGTGTGTGTGTGTGTGTGTGTGAGAATATAACTGTTTATTGTTTGCATAAACACCACTAGTGAGGAGGCATTAGGGATGAGACTGTATCATCTATCGTCAAAGAAAGCCTCATAAACGTCTCCATAGAAAGGACATGGACATATACATCAGTACGGTATGCAGGCTAAAGTAACCTTTTCATCTGTTGTTGTTTTTATACCCATAATAACACAAATTCATTTGTGTGTATATAATAATGATTCGATGCATGCTTTAAGTGTAACTTATATGAACATACACAATCCTGTATTAAGTAAATGGCAACAGGAAGAGTGGGCACCTAAACATTGTGGAAACATTTGAAAATGTTCAAAAATAAAGAAAAACAAAGAGGAATGTGGAGTAATGTGAAGTATACATGATTTGAACATGTTGAACATTTAACATTTAAGGTCTAATATTTCTATATTTGGTACAAATTGCTACAAACCCTGTGGCTAGCCAGTCATTTTTGTGAATAAACAAGAAGTTGAAGGATACATTTTAGGTCTGATAATGATGTACCGTGCATGTTCAAACCATGTATACTTTACATTACTTCTGACCATTTTCCAAATTCTATTTCTTTTTTTACATTTTGGAAAAAATAGCCAACTTAACATTCGTTCTGGGTTTCATTGTGTATCTTGTTGACTTCAACTTTATTGTCACATCACAGGTTTTAAAAAGTGGGTGATGTTAATTGTCCTACAACCTCAAACCGTTTGCAGTTTTAAAGAAAAGGGAAAAGAATTGAGACAGAAAGAAAACAAGGAAAACAGACATGTTGAATTATTCCTATGAGTAGAGTAAAATAAATATACATACTGTAAGGTTCATAAAAAAAACAAAAACAAAAAAAACAATGGCATGAGGCAATTAAAATGTGTGGATGTCTTCATTGTCTTTGTGACAGCGAGATCTCTGCTCACCCAGAGGCTACGAGTATTAATGTTCATCCTCCTCACATAAACACAAAGCAACAGAAGGACTTTATGAGACATTACAGCCTTCTGTAACTCAGAGCCTCATTGGAAACAGTTGGAATGGCAATAAACAGCCTGGACTCTGGACAGTCCAGGGATTAATGGAATGCAGAATTGATTTGTGCATGATAACAAAGCATTGTTCTTATTTGTGCACAATAACAAAGCATTGTTCTTATTTGTGCACGGTAACAAAGCATTGTTCTTATTTGTGCGGTAACAAATCATCGTTATTATTTGTGCACGGTAACAAAGCATTGTTCTTATGTGTGCACGGTAACAAAGCATTGTTCTTATTTGTGCACGGTAAGTTAACAAAGCATTGTTCTTATTTGTGCACGGTAACAAAGCATTGTTCTTATTTGTGCACGGTAACAAAGCATTGTTCTTATGTGAACCTGCAGTTAATTGCTGCTGGGTGGTGGTGATAATGAATGGAGTGCAGCAGAGTGCCAGCAGTAAGGTGTATCAGCACACCGCATCGCATCTCTCTGCACCCCCAGCAGCACTCTCTGGCACATCACTGCTGTCAAGCACAGCAGAAACCTCATATCTCCATATTTACATGTTTTATGTTTTGTTTTTTTTGTCAATTAATGCCCGATGTCACACAAAAGTAGCAAAAATAGCCAATCTACAAGGTCACAACGCATCGCGATGCAACGATGAGCTTGAAGATCTGTTTTTTAATTTTTTTTATTTAGACATTTTGGGGCTTTTCTGCCTTTATTGATAGGATATAGTATACTGACAGGAAATGGGGAGAGAGATGGGGAGTGACACAGAGCAAAGGTAGTCGGGATCGGGATTCGAACCTGCAGCGCGCTGTCAGTAATGCAGCCTTGGTGCCCGGACCGCTACCCCAGCCGTCCGGACCAAGATCTGTTATTTTTGCTATTCTTGTGTGACATCGGGCATGAATTTACGAAAACAAAACATAAAAGTATGGGAGAGTGAAAGGGTTTTGTATAAACACTGAACCAATCAAAAGTATTAACGCAAGCTTGTGACTATATCATAACTACATTGGATCCATTGGTTATTTTTTTCACATTTCTTGAAAAGTCTTGAACATACAAGGTTTCCACCGGACAGAGACGATATGGTGTGAGAGTTCTCCCATCCCATGCTGCCTCCAGGTTGGCTGACCTTCATGTGAGCCTGACTGCCTCCCACATAAAACATAGTGCATGTTCCTTTTCCACGTTTCTCCCCAGTCATCACAAAGCCTAATGGATATGACGCGTTGATGCTGCCAATAGAGAACATCACAAAACTACGGCATTTATTTCAAAGAACATTTTCTGTTACGGCTCGCCCGTCCTCACCTCCACATCTATGGCTCTCCATGCACTCTACTTTGTGCAGTTTTTCCACTGTGAGCACTTTCACTTTCTCACACATTTGCACTGACTGAATGGACACTTTTTTTTATATTGGCATTGCACTGATTATTATTATTATTATTTAAAAAGTAGTAGTTTCGGACAAGCGTATTGAGTGGCCCTGTCTTTCCCTATTTAGGACTGACCGTGGGTAGCTACCTGGGACGTAAGTCGGGGCTTGATCAACCCTGGCTGGGTCACCTGGGCGAGGGTGTATGTTGCGAGACCCGAAGCATCCTATGACCCCAGGCTACAACACTGATGATACGTCCCAGGTGCATCCATGTGATGTTTTTTCGTTATCATTATTTAAAAAGTAGGAATTGAAAAAATCCCAAAAAGGTAGTATCTCCAAAATTTCTAATCAATGGAGGACAAAGTACTCACATTTCCTCTGCTCTGATGAAGGCTCATAGCCGAAACACGTAAGCGTTCGTTTATTGGTGTGCCGATAAAAAAGTGGAAATATGAGTACTTTGTCCTCCCATGATTTGAATGTTGGATGTGCTACCTTTTGGGGATTTTTTTAATTCCTACTTTTGACGTGTATACTGGATTTTGGGTCTAGCCCTCCACTGAGAAAACCCATTGTTGATGCGCAACCTCTTTTTCTTATTTCATTATTATTATTTGTTTTATGACGAGATACGGTGAGACACTTGCACTGACTGTAATGGACACTTTATTTGTTTTTTACTTCCGTATACCGTTGCTCTGTATTGTTGATGCTTCCTGCCTTGTATTGCTATTACACAACAGTACTTTTTCTTTTCCTTACTCTTTACCTGTAACTCTGTAACCTTAACTGCTGTGCCGCCTCTGGGCGACTGAATTTCCCCCGCCGGATAATAAAGGTGTCTGCTTTACACAGATGCTGCGCGCTTGTTTTTTCCTCTGTGATTTTATCACTGACCCAGCTTCTCCTCTACACTCCAGAAGCAGGAATCCTGAGCTGAGTCGTGGCAGCCAGCGGAGCCCACACCCCTCATCGTTAATGAACTTGCCCTTGTGGGCATTACTAACACACATAAGTAATGACTATTATCAATGGAGCAACATGAGCAAGATATCTCACCAATTGGATGAGTTACATCATGACAAAGTAACAACACCATTAGGGGGGCATGGTGGCACAGCTTCACAGCTAGAAGGTCCTGGGTTCGATTACCGTCGGGGACGCTGTGGGCGCTGGGGGCGTGTTCTTTCCTCCGCGTCATCAGTGCCCATACCATAGTTGGTGGTTGGTGAGAGGGCCTTTCTGTGTGGAATTTGCATGTTCTCCCCGTGTCCTCTAGGGTAGGTACCCTCACAAAAAAACATGCAGTAATCCTGGTCTCTATACTGCCTCCCCCTGGTCAGAAGCGGCCTGCTCACTCCTCATGCATTGAAGGAAGCATGAGCTCAGTTCTGGGCTCATGCTGAAGGCTGGCAGAGGGAGAGTAGCGCCCAGGATTACATGGCACTAGGTGAAAAAAGTGGTTACAAAATCGTGGGACAAAACAACACCATTTATGCCAAGTGTCTTTGTGCTTTAAATAGTTAATAAATGAATGAGTAAATAAATCAAAGCCCTGGCTTCATTGCGAAAGTGTTGACCGCTTGACCGGTCCTTCTGTCCTGTTTTATCCAGCTGAGTGGTGGAAAGGCCCACTCAGCAGCAATAGCAGCAGAATACAGTGGCTGACCAACTAGCATCTCTGGATCCTCCTGCTGACTCACTTATAGCTGATCGATAGCTAATTCCCTTAAATAATCAAGGGCCCCATGCAGTAGAAGGTGTGATAATTGATTACCTTTGCTGGCCATTCTCCCCAGTGACTGATCTCTCTCTCTCTCTCTCTCTCTCTCTCTCTCTCTCTCTCTCTCTCTCTCTCTCTCTCTCTCTCTCTCTCTCTCTCTCTCTCTCTCTCTCTCTCTCTCTCTCTCTCTCTCTCTCTCTCTCTCTCTCTCTCTCTCTCTCTCTCTCTCTCTCTCTCTCTCTCTCTCTCTCCATGCATACTCCTCCCTCGTTTTTCATTGAGCTGTTGGCTGGATGCTGAGCTCTGCTGGTTCCACCCATCACGTTCAGTTAGGAAGGCCCATATGAGGTTATAATTCTCCCTTTTGCTAGAAATGTATTTTGCTTCAAATCTGCTTGCTACCACTTCCAAGCCTTTTCTCACTTAAAGCTTTTAAAATAAGGTATTTTTGGTTTATATTATTGTGCATTGTTTTTTAAGGCAGTGTACTCTAAGTGATATTCTTTTGGTAATTTATTTTTTTATTTTTTATAAAAGTGAATTATCTATTCTGATAGTAAACATTGCTATAAACATTGCTATACAGAGACATTACAGTCATTTAGCAGGCACTTTTATCCAAAGCGACTTACAATAAGTGCATTCAACATAGGTAGGGAACGAAACTACTAATCACCAGAAGTATTAAGTGTATTTTCTGCTAAAAAAAAAGGCAACCAAGGCAACAGTATACCTAGCGCTAAGGTAAAAGTGAAATATATCAGATACCTACTTTCTTAAACAGATGAGACATATAGCAAAATCAAATGAGCAAGAGCTAAAACAAATCAGTGTATTGACTAAAGAAGATCCAATAAAACAATACAATAATAAAACAAGAGTTTGTACAACTCGTAGGCAAGGCAAAGAGGAAGGGTCGTGTTTCCTGAAGAGGTGGGTTTTCAGCCTGCGGCGAAAGATGGGCAGTGACTCTGCTGTCCTGACATCAGTGGGGAGTTCATTCCCACCACTGTGGGACCAGAACAGAAGAAAGTTCAGTAACAGGGGTCTCCCCGTATGCTGCACTTTAATCTACAGAAAATACATTTTCAGTCGGGTTGCCAATTTCATCCAATCAAAGAGAGTACACATGTATCAGCGTCGATTGTATAGTGTTCAAGTTCAAGATGGGTGAGACCCCTGTTACTGAACAAACACTCAATCAAAAAAAAGTGTCCATTCAGTCAGTGCAAATGTGTGAGAAAGTGAAAGTGCTCACTGTGAAGAACTGCACAAAAGCCCTTATCCCAGGAATGTCATAGAGGTCAGAGAGTCTTTGAAACATCTATTTATTCCAGGTTAACCCTTTAAGACCGGGGGACGCATCTGTGTAACCACTTTATCCATATTTTATACTTTTGGCTATTCAAAAATAGCAGATCTACAAGCTCATAGCGCTGCACCGAGTGCCGCGCTATGAGCTTGTAGATCTGCTATTTTTTTTTAAATCGTGTTTTTTTTTTGCAAGTCTTTCAATATATATCTATAAAGTAATTGTTTTTTTACTCAAATCTTTGCTTCTGGGGGTCCCTGGAATTATTTTTTTTTGAGATGGGGGTCCACAGCCAAATACATATCGTTGTGGGGCTCCTTGACACTGACATTAATATTATAGCAACATAAGTGTTTCAGAAAACTGTTTTAAACTGATTTAGAAGACATTTGTAGAATCCCCAGAAGCAATAACATTTTAGCTAGAAATGCTCGCTTTAAATATATATATATTCAAAGATTTGCACAACATTTTTCACGATTTTTCAAAAATAGCAGATCTACAAGCTCATAGCGCGGCACTCGGTGCCGCGCTATGAGCTTGTATATCTGCTATTTTTGAATAGCCCAACGAAATCTAAAAATGACACACAGATGCGTTCTCAGGGTATAGAGAGTTAAGTTACGGTTGACCAGGCCAAGCGACCGTTGTGTGTGTCATTGTAGATCCTCAAAGCAACCGGCACAAAGGACTTGTCAAGTCTCAATTTTCAATTCAATTCAATTCAAAGGGCTCTATATTGGCATGACAAAACATACGTTTACATTGCCAAAGCAAAAGTGGAACAATAGAACCAAGTCTGTCACACCTCCGCCCCGGGGAGGTCAATCTGTCGTTTCCTCTCTTACTCAGGTACCCGATAGTGGTGGGAAAAAAAACGTTCATTTCAGTGAACGAACGATTTCGTTCACGTTCACGGCAATGATTCGTTCAAATGATTCGTTCACGTTCAGTAGCGCTATTTTCTAGTGAAAGACACCATCGCAGGAGCGTTAATATTACGTTGCGCGTACAGCCCGACCTCCCGTCCTGTGTACGGGGGGGAGGGGATGGGAACATGAACGATAGCTCGTTCACGTTCACAGCAATGAACTAGCTCTTTTGAACGAATCGATCATGAACGACCCATCACTAGTACCTGATTGTCTCTAGGTGGAGGGGTGGAGGAGGGATTCTTCATGATGGGCATCCAGCTTCCTTGCTGTACGCACCCTGGCAGGGGTGGCAAAAGTATTTTTTTTTGTTTTACTAAAAGTATCCCTACCACCATGTAGAAGTACTCTGCTACAAGTAAAAGTCCGTTATTCAAAATTGACTTGAGTAAAAGTACAAAAGTATTGTTGTCAAAATATACTTAGGTAGTAAAAGTAAAAGTACTCATTGTGCACAATATCCCATTTGGGTTTCCAAATGTATAAAAATACTTAGAAAATAGCAGATCTACAAGCTCACAACGTGTCGCTTTGCGACGCGCTGTGCCTACTTGATCATACTACAGCGTCACACAAAAGCGCCAAAAGTAGCAGATCCACAAGCTTTCGTGCCTCGTTTCGAGCTTGTAGATCTGCTACTTTTGAATTTGAATTCTGAAAAGTAACAGTTTTGGACATAATGAGGTTTCCACCCGACAGAGACGTGTGATTCCAGTATTCTAGTTTCCAGGCAGTAAACACATAGAAAAAGTATATAAATTGTCTTCATTTCAGTCACCTTTCATCCAGAATGATTCAAGAATCAATCAGGGTTATTTGTCACTACTCATTACACACCTTTTCTAAAGGGCTGTTGGCGGGTTGACTTGTGAGAATGAGACAGCGTGTGCTGAACCACGCCAGAGAGCAGACTTGTTGGAAATATATGCATGTATTTAGTGTAATCTAACGTGCGCAGCATGCATATCCACGTTTCCAGCCTCTTTGTAAAAAACATCACATAATTGCTCCTTCCTGTCCAAGATGTGGCATAAACGTCATCACTGTTTATTCAAAGTAACTAAGTACATGTACTCAAGTACTGTACTGTAGGTACTTTTACTTTACTAGAGAATATCCGATTTTCAGTACTTTTACTTCTACTCCACTACATCTCAGAGGCAAATGTTGTACTTATACTCCATTACAATTATTTGACAACTTTAGTGACTAGTTACTTTGTAGATTTTGATGATTATTACAAAAAAATACATTAACCTCTTCAGCCCTACATTTTGCCCATTTGAAAATAGACGATCAAGGGCCTTTCTGTGTGGAGTTTGCATGTTCTCCCCGTGTCCCCTGGGGTAGGTACCCTCACATGCAGTAATCCTGGTCTCTATACTGCCTCCCCCTGGTCAGCTGGGGCGCCTGATGGAGGGGAAAGGAACTGGTTGGAATAACGTGTTCCTTCCACGCGCTACGTCCTACAGGGGAAACTTCCTTCTGTCAGGTGATAAGAAGGTCAGTTGGCTCTCATGCATTGAAGGAGGCATGAGCTCGGCCCTGGGCTCCCTAGGCTGGTGGGGGGAGTGTAGCGCCCATGATCACTTAGATAATTGGCACTGGGTGAAAAATCATGGGAGAAAAAAAGAAAAAAAATGAGTTTTTTTTTCTTCCAATCAGTCGATAGTGGAACTAACAAAGTATTAAGTTCTGATTGGCATCGCTTTTTAATATTGATGTAATACATTCAAATCGTAGTGTTTTGCCATACCTTCGCGGCCCACCAGGGGGCCCCTGCCCGCAGGTTGAGAACCACTGCTATGAGGTCATAATCTTATGCAGCCTGTCATGTTGTTTTACCTTGCTTAAGTTTCTAACCTGCGGACTGGAGAACAAATTACAAAATCAACCTAAGGTTTCATCCCCCGTTAGTAAATTGCAACAGGCAAGGTAAAGTGGAGATATGACATGATGTAATGAGTTTGAAAGTAATGTATTTTGAAAGTAAACAGTGATGACGTTTATGCCTCATCTTGGACAAGAAGGAGCAATTATGTGATGTTTTTACAAAGAGGCAGGAAACGTGGATGCATGCTGCACACGTTAGATTACACTATTTATTATATGCATATTTCCAACAAGTCTGCTCTCTGACGTGGTTCAGCACACGCACGCACACGCACGCACGCACGCACGCACGCACGCACGCACGCACGCACGCACGCGCACACGCACACGCACACACACAGTCCTATTCTCGCAAGTGAAGTGCCAACAGTGGTTTTAAAAGCAGACATGAAATAGCTATGTCTCACATTGCTCGCCAACAGAGAAAAACCTGGCATTTCTTTCCCTTCACAGGTGATTTCTCTGCCAAAGCCTATAAAAGACGCATGGTGTTAAGTCTGTTAGTGGACCGTCAAGAAAAGAAACAAACAATGCCTTGTTGTCGTGCAGAAAACTTTTATCTACATTATTTCTACTTATCGTCTCTTCTCTGGGGGGAAACCTCATATGTCCAAAGCTGTTGCTTTTCCGGATTCAAATTCACAAGCTCAAAACGCATTGCTTCGCGCAGCGTTTGGAGCTTGTAGATCTGCTACTTTTGATGCTTTTGTGTGACGCTGTAGTATGATCAAGTAGGGCATTAAAGGAGAATTTCACCCGAGCCTTCCGCCAGCCATTGGTCCGGACGGAAGGCGGAAGTATCGCGAGACGAAATTTCAAATGTGATTTCAGTAAAAAATATATTTGTAAACAGTAATGGCGGCGCCCATGTAGCAATAGCATAGCACCGACATCAGACGGACCACACACGTCAGATACGTATATACCAGAAAAAAACTATTTTCGAGCGACAGAAATAACCGGATTTAGCCTAGAACTAAAGACTCCCGTTCTGAGCTGCGGGGGTCGGGGTCCCCGAAATCATAACATCGCTCGTTATGAACCGGGGGTCCCGGACCACTCTTAGGGTGAGAAAACGACCTCAAATAAAGGTAAGGAAACGCCTAGGGTGAAATTCGCCTTTAATTCACGAAAAAACACAAAAGGTTAGAATATGGAGATAAGAGGTTTCTTTCCGACAGCAACGATTATGTTTGTTTGTTGGTTTCTCCCCTGGAAACGAATGCCCTACTTCGTCGTACAAGAGTGTCGTGCAAAAGTAGCGAAAAATAGCTGATCTACAAGTTCAGAACATGTCGCGATGCACTTGTTCAAAAGAATTGCCCCAAAAATTGCAGATCTACATTGTGAAAGTGAACGTGGTTAAGTGTGTCTGTGGGTTTTATAAATATTTAACCCCAGGTAATGTTTTCCATTTCCTGAAAAGACACGCTTTTTTGAACAAACAATGTTTCCACCCGACAGCGACAAACGGATTGGATGTCTAGTGATGTTTTCTCTGTTTTAAGCTCTGCTTTGCAATATATTCTGCACCAGGGAGTAATAGTCACTTCCTACTGATATGGTTTGTGTTTGTCTCTCTGTGTCCAGAGCCTTCATGCAGAGAACTGCAGAGAACTCTGCAAAGCAAGTCTGACACCTCTCAGTTTGCATACTGTATATGCTGCAGCACAGTGTCTGCTTTGTTACTGTGTTTTAGCCTTTACCTTAAACATTGCCAGTGCCACAACACCCCCCTCTGAGAGGAAGATGCACTGCAAATAAACCATCGAGGCAGGAAGGACACACCACCACTGTTTAGTAATGCTTAACTTAAATCAACCAAACTCAATTCAACTTCATCATATTATTGTCGCTGTCGGTCGCAAACCTCCTATCTCCGTATTTCAACTTTTGTATTTTCTTTAATAAATCAGTGCTATTGAACACCCTGTATGTCTGTGTGGGTTTTACAAATATTGAACCAATGAAAAGTATTAACACATCGGGTGCCAAACACAGTAAAAAACGTGTTGTCAGATAAAAAAAAAAGAAAAAAAAGATAATTCCTTTTAACAGGTCGTTCATGAACGTCCTTGCGGTCTTGTTTCCAATGAGAACCTGTGAGCAATTAGGGGTTAAGAGTCTTGCTCAGGGACAAATTTCATTTCATCGACACATATGCTGGGATGGCCTGGAATCGAACCTGGGGCAACCAGGGCCTCTGGCTCCCTAGGCGGGCTCACTAACCACTCAGCTATGGCCGCCCCAGAGAGTAGTGCGTATAGGTGCCGAACACGGTAAAAACCATCATTTAGTTTTTTTCATTTTTTTCCACAAGGTGGGGGCTAGCGCAGCTCTGAAATCACCAGTCATCTACACGAACACAATTGGCCCGTGTTTGGGGGAGGGAAGCCGGGCAAGGAGGGTGTTATTTGTCACTGGACATACACCTACGGCAGGTGAGCCAGTACGATACAACAGCAGTGACAACACACAAATGTGTGTGGGGAGGAATTCATTGGCATAGCGACTCAATTGGGGAGAGAAAGAGGTAAAAAGAAAAAATACAAAATGTAAAAAAGAAAATGAAATTGCCATTTCAAGAAACTTGAAAGGAGAGAGAGAAAGAAAGAAATAGAAAAACAGGTCACATATCAAAAGCAGTGTGAAATATATTATGCGTATGGTGCATGATATTATATGGCACGTGGTTAAAAATAGCACTGGGTTGTGGCAGTTAAAAGAGCAGCAGACGTTATAACGAATAATCTAACATAAGGTTTTCAAGTGCAAAATATCAATAACATGAGCTTGTTAAAAAGCTGCTGATAATCATGCTTTACTTATATATGAACTCAGAAGTGCAACTTCAATGGACGCGACCTCTATGTTTTTATTCAGTCTCCTTATTACTTTGAATGGTACGTGTGCTCGTTCTTGATTCACCTTGGTTATCGGCGGTTTTGTTAGTGAATACAATGAATGAAAGGTTCATGTGGTTAACTGTTCAACCAGCACTTTGCTCATTCAGTCAGTTAAAAACACAAAGCTTCCTATTCTCTTGCCTTTGATAATAAATCAAATGAAGACAAGACAGGAGACTTGTTCAGGATGTCTCGTCCTCTTCAAGACTCTGGAGATCAGACAAATAACCAGCCTTTCCAGCGCTGCACTAATAACCCATTCTATCCGGGAACGTGTACTGTATCATTTTAGATATTTCGCTATAACCATTATTTTATTCACCTGTTTCCTAGGCTGTGTGTTTTCCACTTCCTGTCGATTTGATCCAATGAAATCCAATGAAACTGGTCAGATGACCAATGATATCCAATGAAATCGACAGGAAGTGGAAAACACACAGCCTAGGAAACAGGTGAATACTTTTCAAATATAGCAGATCTACAAGCTCATAGCGCGGCACTCGGTGCCGCGCTATGAGCTTGTAACCGTACCAGATAACGGATCGCAAAGCTGACCTGTTCAGGGCCTACCTGGCCCATCTTCGTACAGAGAGTTCGGGACCAGCTGCTCTCGCGGCCCCGCCCACGCAGGCTCGGCGCTCCGACCCCGCCTCCCTCCCTCCCTCCCTCTCCTCCCTTCCCTCCCTTCCCTGCGCAGCCGTCTGTTTCCATCTGGCTCCGTGACAGAATAACCTGGTCAACATGGACCCAGCAGAACTCTAGGATATTGACGATGACTTACTAGCAATTACTAGCTATGTAGATGCAGTTAAGAAAACCTCATGTGTTTGGGAGCAGGAGACAGCTCTTCGGTCAGCACTTAAAGAGGTTTTTTGTTTTTCATGAAGACGAGACCAAACCTTGCCAGTCTGGTGGAGGGAACAGCAAGGCAACTGACCATAATGTTGGCATCTTTGCTATCCGGCAACTGTCCTGTTAAGACTGATCCAGTAGCTCCAGTGTCCCCTGCTTCCCAGCCTGTGTTCCAGTCAGCTAGCACCCCTACTAGCCTCCAGTTGGCTAGCAACCAGCCTGCTCCATCAATAAAGCTTGGGTGCATAAGCATGGAACCCACGTCTCCTGACCCTATGCTCCCTGAACCTGTCCGTCTTGGGGCCACCAGGAGAAGCGTGGTCGCCATCATTCCAACCGCCTGCAGTGTACCTCGGTCAGTGTCCAGGAGCCATTGCCGGCCAGCGCCAGAGAGGCAGCGTCGCTTCAGCAGAGCACCAGAGAGGCTCTGTTTCTGTCCAGCGCCGCAGAGGCCCCGTCGCCGCAGCTCAGCGCCGCAGAGGCTTCGCCGCCGCAGCTCAGCGCCGCAGAGGCCCCACCGCCGCAGCTCAGTGCCGCAGAGGCTTCGCCGCCGCGGCTCATCGCCGCAGAGGCTTCGCCGCCGCAGCTCAGCGTCTCAGAGGCTTCGCCGCCGCAGCTCAGTGTCTCAGAGGCTTCGCCGCCGCAGCTCGGCGCCGCAGAGGCTTCGCCGCCGCAGCTCGGCGCCGCAGAGGCTTCGCCGCCGCAGCTCAGTGTCGCAGAGGCTTCGCCGCCGCAGCTCGCCGTCACTGAGGCTCCGCTACAGCCTTCTGCTCCACCTGAACTCTCGCCAGCCATCATCAACCTGCCTGAACCCCTGTCAGCTTTCTCAGCTTACACACCTGAACAATCTGAACTACCACCAGTCGTCAAGACTGAAGTCAACCATGCACCACAGAGGTCTGTCTCCATCCCTGACCCTCTGTCTGTACCTAGCCCCCCTACTCATCCTGTTTCCCAGCCCAATCGTACCACTGTTTTTCCGTCCGCCAGCCCTTTTGTTCCCTGGGTCTCTGGCCCTCTGTTTCCAGTTACCTCTGGCGGACTAACCAGCCCGTTGGTTACTCTACCTGTCTGTCTGTCCGCCTGTCTTCCGGTTTGTATGTCTGCGTGTCTGACTCTAACCTGTTTACCCCCCTGTTATGTCAGACGGCCTGTTTATCCGCCTGTTTGGCTGTCAGTCAGTTAGTTTGTTTGTCTCTTGGTTTGTCTCAACTTGTGCCTGTCTGCTTGTCTTTGTGCTTGTCTTCCTGTCTGTCTGTGTGTCTTCCCACCTGCCTTTCTGTGTGATTCCTTGTCTTGCCCTGCCCCAAGCCAATCAGTGTTTTCTTTGTCCTGCCCAAAGCCAGTCCAGTGTTTTGTCCGAACTTGTCCTACCAGTCCAATGTTAAGTTCTGTGTCCCTCCTTTCCGACTCCCCTCCACCCACCCTGTTAGGTGTTTTGACAATGTGTTATTTTGTTTGGATGTCTGGAATCCATCCCTTGAGGGGGGGTACTGTCAGGATCTGTCTTGTACCTTTATTGTGTAGTATTGTTCCTAGTGTTTCCTGTCTGCCCTAGTGTTTGCTACCTGTCTTGTCTCACCTCCCTGTGATTACTCCTTTCTCCACCTGTGTCCTGTTAGTCTCCCAGCCAATCCCTGTGTTGATTGTCTTTGAGTTCACCTGTGACTTGTTAGTCCTGTGTCTATTTAAGACCTGTGTTTGTGTGTGCTCTTCACCAGGTTATTAGTTATTGTCATCTGTGAGTATGTCTGTCCAGTTCTGTCTACATGTCATTAGTTTAGTGTTTCCCAGTATAGTTTAATTTCCCAGTTTGTCTTTGTGTTTCCAGTTCATTATTATTAATAAATATCCTTTAATTAGACTGCTCTGCCACTGTCTTGTCGCTTCTGCGCTTGGGTCCAACAATCTTGTCTCACTCCGTGACAATAGGCTACATTAAGGTATGTCTATTTATTAATTGATTAATTTAAGTAAATAAATTGATTCATTCATGTAATTTATAATCATCTTATCATTTAAATGCCTGCCCATCTGCCATCTGTGTCCCACACACACACACACACACACACACACACACACACACACACACACACACACACACACACACACACACACACACACACACACACACACACACACACACATATATATAATCTCATAATCTCTCTATCATAAATAAGTAAAGTTTACTTGATTAGAACATGCTTAAACATTCGACAAATAAGGTCTAATAGTACTACAATTGCTGCAAAACCTGTATATACAGTCATTTTGGGGCGTAAAAAAAATAGTTGACAGATAGAATTAACTTGACCTTTTGTTCTGTACTTGTTCTGCTATTTTTTTCCCCTCTACACAACTTTTTTTGCAGAAAATATCCGATCTACAAGGCAATGCGTTTTCTGCTTTTTTTTGGCAATTGGTACCCCCATAATAGGGATGCTAGGGTTCAAGTGTTTTTTAAGTTCCTATCGCAAAGATTTGGCGGTCACCCTGTAGGAGGACCCCCTGTTGAAGACCCATGGTCCATTTGTACACCATCTGATTTACAGTAAGGGTCTATTCGGAGCCCTAGTGTTCCCCGGACCCAACTTTAAAAAATAATGGATTAGTTCACTTGCATAGCAAAATCCTCAGTGTTGAACATTTACTCCAGGAGATTGTAAATCAACCCTTATGGATTCAATCAATCAATCTGTCTCTTTCTCTCTCTCTCTCTCTCTCTCTCTCTCTCTCTGGTACTCTTGTTATAGGATGCCTGGAAAAACAACCAAGAGGTGCCCAAACTGCCAGGCAGAAATGGGGGTGGTGAGGAGTACATTTTGAATTCCGGACTCTTACTTGTAACAGAGTATTTCTATATTGCAGTATTGATACTTTTACTTAAGTAAAACATGTGAGTACTTTTTCCACCACTGGATGCTTTGGCTACAGTGCAAAGCACTACATTTGGAAAATAGCCGATCTATCTATACTAACTGAATACTAAATTTACCTCCTTTCATCTTCTTCTGCAGAACTGTCAACATGTCAGATTTTTCCCAGGCGATTCAAAGCAGGCTCACGTACTTGAGCATAGTATCTGATGTCGGCCGTGGAACTACGACACGAAAGAACTTTTCCGGTTATTATCGATGGCATCAACTAAACCCTGGCTTCAAGGCAACTGCGTCTATAATTCTCAGTCTTCCAGGTCCATCTGGTAATTGAATATTCAAATAATCGTTTTTAGGATAAAAAAATATTTTTATTTTTGTTCCTTTTAATTTTTTTATTAAATAAGGGGGGCGTGGTCAAATATTGGAACAATCGTTATTAATAGAATTATATTAATCACATTTCATTTGGTCCCTTCCCCACAGAACCTTTCCAGAACGTTGAAGTCGGCTGGATGCAGGAACTAGACCCTGGTGTCAATCGAATTTGACGGTTGGTGGATATGTTTTCAAGTAAGTGTTGTGAGGTGCAGAAACAAAACAAAAAGTTTTTGTCGTTTTTGCCAATGGGTTCCCAGATTGCCCAAATGTTACTGATTATATAGACACGGGTGCACATAACTTTTTTGGTCAAGTTCTTAGGGGAGCACCTGAATATGTTACTTGATGCTCACCAAATAAAGAAATAAATACATTTTGCCACGACACGTCTCGCAGGATGGATAAAAGAGGGATACATGGATAACTTGTCTGTGCAATGGTCTGCATGATGCGGGACCCCCCTTCTCGTGAATGATAGGCACTCCCGACATTAACCATTATCCATTAGTGGAATGTCCTCTTCAAATGAACACATAGGATTTGTTTCGCTTTGTGGAAGGCCAACAGAAATATAATATTACACAGTGCTTGACGTTGTTCTTCATTCATTTTGTCCTGCCACCTTTCAAGAGGGCGACTCCGATCCTGGCTGCTCCTGTTATCAATTGTTTGCACTATGTTGATGTGCTCTTTGCTTTTCTCATCCTTATCAAAAGCTGTGTGACTGAAATTCTTTGTCCCTGTGTAAAAGGCGCTGCTTTTGCAGTATCCGCCTTTGTGCACCCCTGGTTATAGAGAATGTTATATTTTTGTTTGTTTTCCGTTCTTTATTTCCTGCGCAATGGATTAATGAAACAGAGGTGTAATTGGGGCGAATGGCATTGCGCGCAGCACAAATCATTGTCTTTGAATAATAATAATAATAAACTTTATTTGTATAGCACCTTTCGTGACATGAAATGCAGCTCAAAGTGCTTTACAGAGCAAGAATGTCAGTGAATCACTCTGTCTGTCCTGCTCACTCTCTCTCTGCCCGCTACAGGCATGTCCACAGTTTTGTCCCTGGCAACCTTCCAATACTTGATCTCCCAAAAGATCAGCCGATGGGACGTCCGTGGTCCCTGGGCGACCCTCTAGACCAGAGTGTTTTCCCACATTACATCGCGGTAGATGGGAGTCGCCAGCAGGTCTCCACCGTTGACTTACCATTTTTTAATCGAAGGTGTCGCTGGGCTAGAGACCATCCAGTTCTGGGGTGGCAAGATGGAGTACGACGTTGCCACATGGCGGCCATCTTGAAACAGTCATTCATAACATTATGTCTATGGTGCATATACTTTAAAATAACCATAGCGTGCTCAATTCTCATCCGATTTTCTAACGGTTTGGTGTGTTGTAAACACCAAAGATGTAGTTATGATACTGCATACTTAAAATTATTATTTAAAAAAAAACATGATTATAATTATAAGTATGCAGTATCATAACTACATCTTTGGTGTTTACAACACACCAAACCGTTTGAAAATCGGATGAAAATTGAGCACGCTATGGTTATTTCAAAGTATATGCACCATAGACATAATGTTATGAATGACTGTTTCAAGATGGCCGCGGTTGAGCTACGCTTGCGCCGCCCCCTTGAGCCATCTAGCCTTTATATATATCTATGATGCAGGTGACCAGCGGGGGCCTTCATCAGGGTCCAATAGTTATGACATGTACACACTCGTCATTATATAGAGACCACAGACTGTCAATCATCATTAAAAACTCATTACAAATAGAGGTGTAATGATACAGTAACTGCATCGATGCATCGTTTTTAATTTTCAACGATCTACTATGTCGATATGCAAACAACAAAATATCATATCGTTTGACTTTGTATCATACCGAATCGTTTTGCAATGCAAATAATCGATTTGATCGATACTAAGTGCTCGTGCATTGTATTTAGTAATTTTAAGAAGAAAAAAGAGAGAGTGGTTTGATTATCTTTCCATTACATATTTCTACATTTGGTCTATCGATAAATGGGTATAATTTCTATGTTCATGTCAATGTGCGGTTTTGTCCATATGTGTTCAATTTTGCTAAATAGTTACTCTATCGATTTTAAATCATTGGTGGAAATTGCTATTCATCCCTCTAACTTTATGTCAAGAAAGTTAATTTCTGATTTACTGTACATTCCCAGGATGACCAAATGGGAGTGGAAGCGCGAGTTCACCACCCGCCTGGTTGCATTGGATACGCTAGACCAGGTAGGACTATAGCCAGACACATGCCAGATTCTTTGGTCCGATGTATAAAAAATCTATACGAATAAGAATAAAAATCTCACATCTCAAAACAAATATCAACACGTTTGCTATGCATGAGGCCACGCACTCAGATTGGATACCATTTATTATCTGTGATACCCTGTGTACACTGCAATATCCTCAGTGATAATTCACTGTCCATTTGGAACCTCTGGTGGTCCCCAGACCTCACATTGATGCAGAAATGGATGCGGAAATGTGAGGTGTTGTGTGAAACACAGGGCCTAGTTCTCGTCATGAAGTTAAAATAGACTGCCTCTAATGCCCAATGCTGTACACCGACTGCCACGTATAATATACCGTACCGTCTTTGTTGGGTGGAAACCGAGTAGTCCAAATTCCAAAACTGTTATATCAAATATACTAACGTTACACTTTCCTCTCTCTCAACCCCAGAACATCTTTGAAATTGCACGCCTGAAGTGGACAATTGACATGAAAAAGAATCTCAGCGACATCAACGCCGCACATGAAAGCCATAACATGGTTGAAGTTGTTCTGAAGCCTGATGCGGCCCATGCACCGCCCGACAAAGTGTTTGATTGTACTTTATATAGGTCAGTCAAAAAGTCCAGACTCAGCCTTACTCACAATGCCATAATTCTTCCCTACACTCTAAATTACCTAAATCTAATAACCTAAATCCATCACTTTCTGTATCTCGGCAGTACTTTTTTTTTCTCTGGCAATAAACTGCAAAACATCTGAAATTATTCTGGCAGGTTAAATAAAATGCTGACAAAAAGATCCAGTTCCACTTTTTACTGCTCACTTCTTTCTGTCATCACTTCTGATTTCATTTGTTTATTCTGTAACCTCTATGAGTTCTCTCTCTTGATTGAACGAAATTGGTAGCCCGATTTTCCTTGTCCTCCAGGGTATTTGCGTGCAAAGTTTCACGCTTAGTGTTCCAACGGTGACTTAAGTGACATGTCATGTTTCAAGTCAAAACAAGCCCACATTGAAATGAATAAAGTACCAATCATAAAAAAACAAGCCCACGTTCCAATTTGGGACTTGCCTGTCGACTTACAGTTTACAGACTTGCCTGTCGACAGTTTACAAGCTCACAACGCGTTGTGAGCTTGTAGATCTGCTATTTTCAAATAGCCTATGTATAAAATAGTAATAGTAACTAGTAACTAAAGTTTTCAAATAATTGTAGTGGAGTAAAAGTACAATATTTTCCTCTGAGATGTAGTGGAGTAGAAGTAAAAGTAGAGAAAATTGGAAATACCAAAGTAAAAGTACCTCAAAATTGTAATTAAGTACAGTACTTGAGTAAATGTAATTAGTTACTTTCCACCACTGAGCCTACTCCCTTGGGCCCACAGCCGCCAGTCAATCGGATGAACGGTTCTCAAAAGGACAGACAGAGATTCCATTAATGTATGCAATACTGTCATGAACTGTCTCGATAATGACAAAACATGGGAGACGACATACAGGATAAAATGAAAACTCACTTTATTTGTAACTAAATAAGACATAAATAATACTTAATGATTAGAAAGGGGTGTGAATGGTCAGTTGGACCAGTAGTGTAGTGTGTATGGATGTGTGAAAATGTAGAAACATAGTAAGGAACCAACTCAAGGAACCAAAAACAAACAAACAAACAAAAAGTTCTCTGTGTAGGAGAGAGAGGAAAAGTGGCCTTGACCAGCCTGCTTAAATACTCCAGAGGACGATTGGAGTCAGGTATGCCCTGTCCTCGATCACCCTGCAGGCTGGTCCACTCCTCCTACATATGAACAGAGAACACCATTAGAATCATACCAAAACACCACACACAATGGGCATATATCGAGACCCAGTCAAACAATTTAATTCAAACTTGACATGTGAACATAATTATCTGTGAACTTTCTGCCATTATTACAGTCCTCAGCTGTCAATGGAGGGTATCACAAATTAGATGCAGAAGATGACATCTTTGCAGAAGATGGCATTTAATTTGCTTGCAGTTCATGCACAATATAGCAGCTTCCCGAATTTGTTGGACCAGCATGGAATAGAACCTTTTATAGGTCTAATGGGTAACACACTATTTTAGGTCTAGCTGCTGTGAAAAAAGTGCGTGTTCTCGCTGAAGCAATCAAGTGGTCCTCAATGTGTAATATAGCTGAATACCTCTATACTGTTCTTTTTGCAGTTGGACCAATATTCTTACTTGGGCTACTACCCAGTCCTCTTCCTGGGGAAAGAATTTAAGGGGAAGTTCATCGCTGATGTTAAGTACAGCCGGGATCTGACTTTACCGCAGAAATTGGATGAAACCCTAAGGCATGCTTTTGAGACCATATTGAGAAGTGTCTATATTATCAAAATGCCTATTCTGTACAATTATTTTGCAAAGGTTTAAACATAGATATCCAATAGACCTATCCAAGAAGCTACAGACAGCTTTAAAGGCTTGACTGAGGATAAACCAATCTGTCCCTATTGGTGCATGGTGCGGTTATCGTTGTTTAATACAATCAGATAGGACTTTTCATTTTCATTAATGGGCTGTCAATGTTGCTTGTTGCAACTTGTATGCACATAGCTCCCCCACCCCCCTTTTTTTTAAAGAAAGCAGCAAAGTCACTATTAATACATATGGCTTGTCTCAGTGCATTCCAAAAGGTCCAAGGACGTGCCGGTGGCCTCAGTCAGCCTCAACGAAGCCTCGACGTCCTCCACCTCTGTGGAAGTGCCGGTGCCGGAAGCCTCGACTTCAAGGCAGTGCAGGGAGGTAATTTACATTTGCATTAAGAAAAGTACTGTAACAATTTTGAGGTACTTTTACTTTACTTGAGTATTCCCATTTCTCAATACGTAAACTTCTAAACCACTACAGGCAAATATTGTACTTTTTACTCCAATACTCCAATTATTAGAAAACTTTATCTAAAAGTCATTTTTAAACCTATAGGCCCTATGAAATACTTTTGTTATTAAATAAAAATCACACCCAGTGTGAAGTGGGCGGTGTGGTCACAGTGGTCATCACAGTGATGGAAGTTCACTTAAAGAAAAGTAATATTGTGGACCAACCATTGTAGGCCTACACCCCTAACTTTAGTCCTATTTATAGAGCTATGCACATGTGTCATGTTTCACTAGCCAATCACAGTCCTGAGTAGACTGTGATTGGCCAATCACGGTGCAGGGTTAGGGGGGTACACTGGTGGCCAATCACAGCGCAGGGTTGGGGGGTGCAATTGAATGTCGATGTCCAAACCTCACATATAGGGGCGGTTTCACCGCCCAAAAATATCGGCTATAAAAGCTCACAACGGGTCGCAATCTTTGAAATATAAATCTTGTGTGTAAATCTTGTGGAAAATGGGCATTATGCATAATGGCTACATTAAGGGTATTAATACCTTGTGCCATTGCTACTTTCACTTGAGTAAAAATTCAAATCTCCTCAACTGTCTCTCAGATGCCCCTGTTAAACACTGTGGCTCGGGAGGAGGAGGCACAAGCAGGCGAGAGTTCCTGGGAGGAGGATCCAGCAGCAATGGCTGCGTCTGACCATCCTCCAGGACCCCCGTTAGCACGGCAAGGTATATAAAGCATAATGTCCATTCGAAAATATCAAATACATATGTTTAATTTAACCCGCTCTGGGAGCTCTCACCTTCATCAGGTCTCAAGGACCAGGTCTGAGCGACCGACATGTTGTATCTTTGTTAAACCTTTTGGCTGTAAGTGAAGACTGTGTGTGTGCGACCCTTTTTTGTGCTTTTCAAAAACTTTAAATACAAAAGTAATTGTGTTTAAGAGCATGTATGTTTGTAGCTGTAATTGATTTTGAATAATTCCAACCTTGCAGATGAAGAGCCTGGTCCCCATCACTGTTGCAGAGTCTGATGCCATGGCTGTAAAGGAGGCTTTGGCATGAACCACTGCAGGTAAGCCAATCCTTGCTTTCTTCCAAAGACATCTTTGTCTGTTAATCATTATCTTTCATTTTTTAATACGATACGATACGATACGATAATACTTTGTCAGTTTGCACTGAAATTTGTCTTGCGACCCAACAGCCATGTATGCAACATATAACAGTACACACATTTGACATGACACAAGAAAACAACAACATACATACATAAAGACATGCAAAGACAAGAGCAATGTCCACCACTCAGCCTACCCCTGGCCTATAACTCCTGATTAAGCCTCAATGTCGTCTGATGGACAAAGGACCTCTTCAGTTTGACCTTATTGTATGTTGGAACACCGTGGCCCTATTCTGGGCGGCGCCTTACCCATTATCCCTAAACATCTTCACCATTTTTTACTATTTTGAAAAACATTTTCAAATAGTTCAAAAGCCAATCTACAAGCTCACAACGTGTCGATGTAGATCGGCTAGTTGAACTATTTGAAAATGTTTTTCAAATGGGTAAAAATGGCAAAGGAGTTTAGGGATAATGGGTAAGGCGCCGCCCAGAATAGGGCCCGTATCTCCTTCCTGAAGGCAGCAACCTATATTCTCCATACAAAGCATGGCTAGTGTTTGAAGTGATATTCCTTGCCAACCTTATACTGTTATTATAAGTAGATGTATAGAGCCTCTGAAGTGGTTGTCCAACAATCTTTGAACAAATGTTCACTTGCTGCAGCAGTTGTGACTTTAAAGCTACAGACAGACATCCATACCAGGTGGTACTATAGTACTGCAGAACACTCATAATAACAGAAGTGAAAAACAAAAGAAGAATCTGTCTACTAGCACCAAAAGATCTCAGACGGCAAAGGAAATAGACTCTTTGTTTTGTCTTCTTACCCACTGATTCAATCTGGTCTTTCCATGACAAAAGGTGGTCTATTACTACTCCTAGGTATGTATACGAACATACCTGGTTGATCTGTTCACTATGAATAGTAATGGGGGATCTGTGTATCTCTAGTGGAGCACCAAAAACAATCTCTTCTGTCTTTTTTGTGTTAATGATAAGAGCGTTGTTATCACTCCACTCCACCACCTTATTTACTCTGTGTTGGTGCAGGATCACTGGAACTATCCAAAAAATAAATCAAGACTATCATCAGAGTACTTTAGAATGTATTGGTCTGGTTTGTCAGTGCGACATTCAGACAGACATTCCTCAGTACGACAGCTGTCAATATAAAGGGTGAAAAGTACAGCTGAGCTTACACAACCCTGGGGAGCACCAACATTAGTAGTTAATGTTAAGGAGAGGGTTTTGTTCACTTTCGCCCTCTGTACTCTGTTAGTAAGGAAGGAAGCATACCAGTGAATTAAGTATGGATTCAGTTCCAACTGTACCATCTTTGACACCAGAATATCAGACTGTATTGTATACTTTTCCATATTTTTTATTTTATTTGTATGTCTGCTGACCTTGTTGGCGTCACACACTATAACTGCATAACACAGACAGAATTCATCATTTTCAAATTAATTAATGAATGCTTTTCACTGGGTCGTTGAGGGACTGTTAAAGAGTGATTTGGACAGTTGAACAAAATGCATATGCCTGGAAGCTTGTACTTTTAAAAAAAAGTGTTTCTTTTTATTTCAGGTCAAAGTTGAACGGAAACCATGTGAAACATGGTAGGTATTCTCTAATATTGTTGTTACGATTACAACGTCTTAATGTTTTTTTTTATATTGAAAGACCGCATCAGTTCATTGTTTTAGATGTGTTCTTCTAATTTCATATTTATAACTTAAATCTGGCAGGTAGCCAACATCAAAGACACATTTGTTCTGTTCACAGTGCTCGTATTAGTCATGAAAGCAGACCTGTTGAAGTAGACAACACACAATTACTTGCCTTGTGATTTGAAGGAACTAAGCTTTTAGGCCAAGGCGCTCCATTTCCACAGTGCCATACATGTCATCGTCTATTGTATTTACAAATGTATCTCTTAAAGAATATTTACAAAATGTAAGCTGACATAAGTGAACATTGTAAATGACAGACCTTAATATACCTGTATAGGGCAGAACATTAAGGATACCATCTCTCCAAATACACAATGGGTTAATCGAGGAGACCTGTTGCATATCCTCCAAGCCTTCTTCGGTTTCCTGCGGTGCTCCGAGCTGACTTCCTCCTCCTCCCGTTACGACCCCTCTCACCATCCAAGCCTGGCCGACATCACCTTCCACTCCTACGAAACCTTTTCAAGACGGACTCACCCCTCAGTCCATACGAACCCATCCTCCACTACGTCACCACGAGACGTTCCCTTCACGCCACACCTCAAGACCCCCTCTTCAGTCTTCATCACAGAAACCGGTTCCATCGTCACCCGTTTCTGGTTCCACCATCACCTCCGCCAAGTCCTCTCCCTTTCCGGCCTTCCACCTCAACTCTACTCCGGCCACTCATTCCGGATCGGCGCCGCCACCACCGCATCCCGTCAAGGCCTCTCGGACCATCTAGTCCGCATCCTCGGCCGATGGTCCTCCCAGGCTTACCACTCATACATCCAAACAAACATCCACGACGTGCACCACGCACACATCGAACTAGGTCGCCCGTAACTGCCGCATATTCATAGCCTGTCTGCCCCGGAAGGGGGTCCCCTCCTTCGCGATCCTTCCCGAGGTTTCTTCCACCTCAATCCTCCCGGTGGGAGTTTTTCCTCGCCCGACTGAGGGTCCAAGGACAGGAGGAATCATGTGACAGTTGCCTGCCTAGACACTCCACATCCTCCAGTCATCTTCACAAACCGATGTAGCCTTTTGGGGGCAGTGTTTGGAGCAGAGGCAACAGACAGCTCCGGGGCCGAGCAACCATGGTCGTCTGGCTCCCGAGACTACACCCCCACCCTGAGTCTCGCCCCACCTCGGGCTCCTCAGCAATACACATACATCTCATTTTGTTCAATAAATACTGTTTAACTTGAGCAGAAGGTGTGATCTCTAACTAGTGAAATCAGACAATAATGTTTGTGTTCTAAGGTGACACAAGGATTGAAATACTATAAGGGATATAGCCTAACAATACCAGTGTTTCACAAGATATGAAGAGTCATTTCATTGATTTATTGGTACCTAGCTGGGCTTAATGATCATTCATTATTTCATTGAACAAAGGAAAAAAGGAAATAATTTGTACATTTAAGAAGTTAACATTTGGATTAAGAAAATGTACAATTCATGGCCGATTCCTGTACAATATTATTTTTCTATGCATGCAAGCTCATTGAATTGTTGCCATAAGGAACTTGTCAACTGTAATATTGTCAAGCTTATAATGCTCACGTCTTTAAAGGTTGATTTAGAAAGACAGTGTATTATTATGATTTTGTTTAGCCCTTATAAGCACTTGAGTGTTTTGTGAAAATGGTTGTTGACTATTACACTGCTTATGTTGATTGTGCTTACAGTGGGTAATTATCCATGTCATTTAAAATGTCACAAACAAGGGGAGAGAGAGAGAGAGACCCATAGAACAAGCAGCAGAGGGAGAGCAGACAGTGTAGTGCCATGGTTCTCAAAATGGGGTCCGGGGACCCCCAGGGGTCCTTGGAGGGGTACCAGGGGGTCCGCAGCGAAATTAGTTAATATAGCGTCACAATCATTTTAACCATATTTTATACTTTGGCTATTCAAAAATCCCTGGCACAAAATACATAGCATCTTGGGGGTCCTTGACATGCAAAACGTTTGAGAACCCACTGGTGTAGTGGTCGTTCAACAAGCAGTACAGTCTGATCTGAAGACCCTCGAAAGAAGCGTACCTGTGAGGTGTGTGTGTGGGATTGAAATGTTGTGTAAGCAAAGCTAATCAATATTTAAACGACAACAGTATCCCCACTGCGTGGGGGAGAAGGTGTGGAGCCCCCGAGGGAAGACAGTGGCCAATGAAATAGCAGGGGGAAAAAAATCGCAGGGAATACAAAATATCCATGAATTCAAGTCTCCATGGGGTGACTAATCGATAGGAAAAAAATTGTTTGGGTGAACTATCCCTTTAATGTCACGCGAGTGTTAAACCCTACTTCTCAAAATATCACTGTCGGGTAGTATCCTTGAATGTCCAAAACTGTTTGTTACATCCCAGTTGGTGGTCTAGGAAGGAGGGATTATAACACATGCCCAAATGACAGATTGAAACGGACAGATGTTAGAGTGAACTGAGTTTATTCAAGGTAAATTGGGCTAAAAAATAAGGTATTGAGCCAAATAACAAAAACGCAGGGAAAGGGACTGGTGGTGCCAAATGAGAAAGTACAATCAAAACCACAATCTAAATAAATTAAAGAACTAACCTAGCAAGAAACAAAAATCTTCCTACACTGACTACAAACAGTGTACAATAACAAACACCTACGGGTGTAAAAATGTAAAGGGTACCCCAGAACTAATCAATTCAAGAAGTGTTACAAACTGAATTGGTTAGGACTGAGCAAACAAATGGACTGGTGGAAGCATGGCAGGAGGGGAAGAGTAAAATGGCTGGCAACACAGGTGATTTATATAATGGTGATGGCTGGAGATGATTGGTGGACCGATGAGAGGAGGACCAACCGGTGGTGAGAGGCGGAGTTGACCGAATTGTGAAATGAGTGAGAGCTGAGTGAATGGGCTGGACCTAGTCCTTTTAAGGAAATGAAGAAAAAATAATAACCTGTGTTCCATTGGGTCCAATATCCTACTATATAATTGGAGTAACCTCTGTCTGTCTTGGTGGGTCGTCGACCGGGTATGGGCTAGTAGTTATTAACTAGTCTCAAGCTCTTGTTAATACTTTTCATTGGTTCAATATTTAAGCCACAGACGGACTAACCGAAAGAGCTACTTCTCTTTGACAGTATATTCACAAGGATCCCAGTATATTAGCATCCTGCCAGAACACACTATTCAAAGGGAAAACTCAATACTGTTTATGATGAAGACAGAAAGTTTGTCATCCCAGCTAACAAGCTGGATAATTGTATATACAGTAACTGCATACAGCAGATTTTACAGAACGATCAGTCTCAGATGTTCAATGAACAAAGGAGGAGTTGATTTTGGCCTGAAGCCAGCTCAGTGTTCTATTCAACACCTTCAACTTTAACAGTGTTTTCCCTTCCAGTCTCTGAAGTATTCAAAGGTTAATTCCATCCACTCTAATGAATCCTTTGTCAACAAGCTACTGCCAAGTATGTACAGCTGTAGTCAAGCTGAATGTTGAAGATTAGGGTTGAGCAAGAGCTCCACTAAGAGAAAGCACAACAACTTGAAGAAGAGGATAAGCTGATAGGAGGGTTTGTTTGTCACTCATACAAGCATTTTCTGACACTTAACATAGTGTCGCTGTCGGCCAGAAACGTCTTTAATGTCTCCTTATTCTTTTTTAGTTTTTCCGTAAATTAACGCCCCTACTTGATCATACTACAGCGTCACACAAAAGCATCAAAAGTAGCAGATCTACAAGCTAACTTGTAGATCTGCTACTTTTGAATTAGAATTTTGAATTTGAAAGTAACAGTGTCCACCCGACAGAGACCAGGATAGAATGGGCCAGCCACTGCTCTCACGTAAAGGAGCACTTCACCCATTTTCAACTTATCTTCATATAATTGGTCCTCACTAAAGCTCATTATAAGATGCCAATATTTCTACTTCTGTCTACTCCCTCTATATTTTTAATATCAATATAATATGTAATTTTTATCCCACGATTTTGTAACCCATTTTTTCACCCAGTGCCAGTTGTCTAAGTAATCCTGGGCGCTAAACTCCCTCTGCCAGCCTAGGGAGAGCCTAGAACTGGGTTCATGCCTCCTTCAATGCATGAGAGCTAGCAAGCCACTTCTTATCACCTGACAGGGTGGAAGGAACCTGGAAGGATCCATCAGGCGCCCCGGCTGACCAAGGGGAGGCGGTATAGCGACCAGGATTACTGCATGTTTTTTGTGAGGGTACCTACCCTAGGGGACACAGGGAGAACATGCTAACTCCACACAGAAAGACCCTTTCAGGTGGGGTTGGCGAAAGGGCGTACTCTGTGTGGAGTTTGCATGTTCTCCCCGTCTCCTAGGGTAGTTAATACCCTCACAAAAACATGTTTTAATCCTGGTCAGTATACTGCCTCCCCCTGGTCAGCCGGGGGATAAAAATTTAAAGAAATAAAGAAAGACCCTTTCACCAACCCCACCCAGAAGCTGGCATATTTATTTCCTGTAAATGTCAGGAATAGAGCCATAAAAACCTGCATACTGTACATGCACCCGGCTGCTATTTGTTTTGACTCAGCTGGATATTGTACACACTAGTGGAACACCCTAATGACATCATATAGCCTACACTGTTCCTCACAGCGATATACAAGTATGAACAGGTCATTAAAGCTAAACTGTACTTACCATGTTAATAGTAGGCTACTTCCTCAAACAAACTGGTTTTCCATGATGTGTTTGTAACAAACACATCATGGAAAACCACTTAAGTGGTTTTCCATGATGGTGTCACTGCTGTCACTTTGAGAAGGAGGATGTTGAGTCAGGCAGGTGGAAGGTTATATAAACTGGCTCAACCGTAAAGGTCCTTACACACCGGGGCGAATTCTTCATCCGAATAAATACGTTTTTTTTTAAACCTTATAAAGTCAATGCAAGCGTCCACATCAGTTTCGCGAAGCGAAAAAGCGTCTTTTAATTATTCGGAACGAGTCCGAATTTTGCGTATATTCGCATATTCGCCGGTGTGTAAGGACCTTAACGCCTCATAATCCCATAAAACGTTATAGTAAGCAGAGGGATAACATGAAGATGTTTGCTCTTTACAACATACAGGTAAGCTGTTTGAGAGGGGGAAATACATTTAAAGGTAGGGTAAGTGATATTCTTTGTGTAAACTAAAAGTTTATTCTTAAAATGCTTAAGCTCTATATTCTAATCGTAATCATTGCTGTGTTTGTTCAGTAATAGGAGGCTCCCTGTCTCTCCAGCTCTTTAATAAACAGAAAATATTTGTTTAGGTGGGTTGCCAATTTCACAGGAGAGAGTACCCATTTATCAGCTTCAATTTGATAGTGTTCCGGTTCCAATTTTGTCTGCTCATTTTGTTGTGTCATCACTTCCACTTTCACTTGTTTGTCCTGTATCCTGTATGAGTTCTCTATCCTGTTGGATAAAATTTGTATCCTGAATGGAAAATGTATTTTCTGTTTACAAAGGAGCTAGAGAGATGGGGAGACCACTGTTACTGAACAAACACTCTATAGCAACGATTACCATCAGAATATAGAGCTTTTTAACACTTATTTAAACAAAAGAAAATCACTTGCTGTACCTTTAATGATTCAATCATTTCCCATTTTCTTTTCCACTTTAGTTGTACATGAGGTGAAACATATAAAAACTTAAAGGGATATTTCACTTTCAAAAAAACTTTTGGTCATTTTATCATCTACTCAGGCTTTTGTGAGCCCCCCGGACCGTTTTTAAGTTGCTTGATTCATTATTTAGATATTTGATATTCATTTTATCAGACACGCCCCCTTCCTATACAAACCCATTATAACTTCAAACTCCATTTTTAACATGTTAGATTCATCAAAAACACCCGTCCTTGGTTCTGGTGACTCACCCTGCCCTCGTAATACGCGAGGGGGCCGTGTTTTTTCGATAACTTTTTTCATTTATTTTTAATATATTTTTTGGAAAATGAAAAAAAATTAAATACAATAAAATAATTAAATAAAATAAATGAAAAAAAGTAATCGAAAAACCACGGCCCCCTCACGTATTAGGAGGGCAGGGTGAGTCACCAGAACCAAGGACGGGTGTTTTTGATGAATCGAACGGGTTAAAAATGGAGTTTGAAGTTATAATGGGTTTGTATAGGAAGGGGGCGTGTCTGATAAAATGATTATCAAATATCTAAATACTAAATCAAGCAACTTAAAAACTGTCTGGGGGGCTCCTAAAAGCCTGAGTAGACGATAAAATGACCAAAAGTTTTTTTGAAAGTGAAATATCCCTTTAAAAGTAAAAAACTTTTATTTTAACCAATTCTATGAACGGAGGTCTTTGTGTTCCATTCTTTACAGTTTATAGTATTGGGACAAATTTTTGTCCCGGCGTTGACGTCCAAACGCTGCTATGATGAGGTTCAGCTGGAGGAGACGGCTAAAAGGAAGCTTGGACAACTGTACCCACAGCCCACAGAACCAACTGTTACTGAGCCAGACGCTCCAAAAACCTGTCCCGTCAACCTGTATGAAGAGCAGGGCATCAGCAACCGTTCCATCTCCCCATGGCGCTATATGTAAGAGTCTGACTTGTTTTGGTCAGGCAGAAACCTCTCTAATATGGAGATATTCTAACTTTTTGTGTTTTTTCATAAATACCCCCTACTTGATCATACAACAGCATCACAAAAGTATCAAAAGTAGCACCAACATGTGTGTAAACAAGCCAGCCAGCTGTCAATAGTTGCTCGTTCCTGACACCTACTGTCCGCCTACTGTATTACACAGTGGGGGGAAAAAAGGCTAAACCACACCCCTCACAAAAGGGTACCAATTGGCGCAGGTACCCAGAGGTACCCAAGCTGAAGGAACCAGCAGGATACCACTGTACGGAAGATTTTTTTTGTATGACCTTTACATTTTTATGTACCAAAATAGGGATGCCAGGTTGAAAGAGGCTTATTAGAATTTAATACATAAGTGCTGAGTAATGACTGAGTTCTCTGGTCGCCTTGCAGCCGTGACACCAAAGAAGACCGCTTCCCACGGACGCTGGCTGTGGCCCAGTGCCTTTGTGAAGGATGCATCATAACCAATGAGAATGGAAGATACCAACATAGAGGCTACAACTCTGTACGCGTAAAACAAAGCAGGCTGGTTCTTAAAAAGGTACTGTGTGCGGACGGCAAAAGATATCGCCTCAAACCGGTGAATGAACTGGTGGCGGTGGGCTGCACGTGTGTCAAAACAAACTGGTCTCACGGCCATAGCATATTCATCCTTAATAGAGGAAAACAAAAACAACCATAGGTTCCTTTTTGACACTCTAGCCAAATTGACAAAAAGTCATGACTCTACTGATCCACGTATTCCTATATCCCTTAGCAGCAATGATTTCATGATTTTTTTCAATGGTAAAATCAATACTATCAGAGATAGTATTGATAACCTACTACTCTCAGCCCCTACTGGACCACCCTCCGATGTAATATCCTCAGAAGTGGCTGTACGACATAGTGTATATTTGGACAGTTTCTCTCCGGTCGAGCTCTCCGAATTTACTTTAATGATCACATCTTCCAAACCAACGACCTGTCTCTTGGATCCAGTCTCAACTAAATTACTTAAAGAGGTCCTGACCCCGGTTGGTGCATCCCTACTCGATATGATCAATATGTCTCTGGTAACGGGCTACGTACCACAGTCCTTTAAGGTAGCTGTCATCAAACCTCTCCTCAAGAAGCCTACTCTCGACTCAGGCATTTTGGCTAACTACAGACCTATATCGAACCTTCCGTTTCTCTCTAAAATCCTTGAGAAAGCAGTCGCCAAGCAGTTATGTGACTTTTTACATAACAACAAGCTATTTGAAGCTTTTCAGTCGGGATTCAGAGCACACCATAGCACTGAGACGGCATTGGTGAAGGTCACAAATGACCTCCTGATTGCGTCAGATAACAACCTTCTCTCTGTACTGGTTTTGTTGGACCTCAGTGCTGCATTTGATACTATTGATCACCATATTTTGTTGCAAAGACTAGAGCATTTGGTTGGCATTAAGGGTGCTGCATTGAACTGGTTTGAGTCTTATCTGTCTGACAGATTTCAGTTTGTAAGCGTTAACTATACACCTTCAGTATGTGAAAAGGTAAAATATATACAGTCCCACAAGGCTCTGTACTTGGACCAATACTATTTACTCTATATATGCTTCCTTTAGGTGAGATAATTAGGAAACATTCTATACATTTCCACTGTTATGCAGATGATACACAATTATATCTATTGATGAAGCCAGATGAAACAGATCAACTGGCTAAACTTCAAGCATGTCTTATAGACATCAAGAGTTGGATGACCCGTAATTACCTACTCCTCAACTCGGACAAAACTGAAGTTATTGTACTTGGCCCTAAGCACCTCAGAGATAAATTAGCCGATGATAATTTTACCCTTGATGGTATTACCTTGACCTCCAAGGCCACTGTTAAGAATCTGGGAGTCACGTTTGACCAAGATATGTCCTTTCAGTCCCACATAAAACAAATTTCAAGAAATGCCTTTTTTCACCTGCGTAATATTGCAAAAGTTAGGCACATTCTGTCCCAAAATGATGCAGAAAAACTTGTTCACGCATTTGTTACTTGTAGGCTGGACTATTGCAACGCTTTATTATCAGGCTGCCCAAGTAAGTCCCTAAATAGCCTGCAGCTAGTCCAAAATGCCGCTGCGCGCATACTGACAGGAACCAGAAGAAGAGATCATATCACTCCTTCATTGGCCTCTTTGCACTGGCTCCCGGTTAAATACAGAATAGAGTTTAAAATTCACCTCCTCACATACAAGGCTCTCAATGGACAGGCACCAGTATATCTCAAAGAACTCATCGAGCCCTATAAACCAGCCAGAACACCATTGCGTCCACAGTATGAAAAAATGCTTAGGGCTCCAGGAAACCCCAAAAAAGCTAGAACAGGAGGCAGAGCATTTAAGTTTCAGGCACCTCAGCTGTGGAACCTTCTCCCAGTCTCAGTCCGTGAAGCAGACACACTCTGTATATTTAAGACTAAATTAAAAACATTTCTCTATGATAAAGCCTATAGCCGAAGTGTATAGACTCAGTCACCCTATAGTCATCCTCTCTCCCCTCTCCCTCCTCACCCCCCCTTTCTCCTCTCTCCTCTCGTCCTCTCTCTTCTTGTCCTCCCTTTTGGTTGTGTGGGTTTGTGTCCCATTGGTACAATTGTAATTAACCCTGTACGGATTCACGCTCTAGTAAGGCCTGCCACTAATTCTACGCCCGGGGACCCGCTCCCCGGAGTTTCTTTTGTCTCCCACGTCGCAGTCCCATGGACTGTCACTATGGACTGTCACTATGGACTGTCACTATGGACCCCCACGCTCTGCTGCGACGACACGGGTCTGTTCGCTTATTGTTTAGTTTTTGTTTAGTCTTTTAGTTGTTTAGCGTTACGTCCAGTTTTTTTTTGTCTGAGTCCCCACTGTCTGGCTAACGCACATCATGCTGGACATGTACAGAATAACCTGGATTATATTTATAATCCTCTGGATCATAAATGACAGCTCCGCGGTGGCCCCCGAACCTAGCCCAGTGTTAGCAACGGGGGTTAGCGGTGGCTATGGAGGAACACTCAGCTACACCTACAGCCGAGATGATCTTCTCCAACTACGGTCCTCTATCCTCTGCAAAATGGGACCGGTGGGTATACCACCGGAGATCCGTCCAAGGAAAAGGGGGAGACGGGGGGGTGTCCGTACCAGACTGAGGAAGCGTCGCTTCAGACCCCATCTCCCCTCCATCATCTTGGCCAATGTTCGCTCTCTGAGGAACAAGATGGACTTATTACACGCCCGGTGCCGTCTGGAGAGAGCCTAGAAGGAGGCTTGTATCATCGCCTTGACTGAAACTTGGCTCGATGAGGACATACTGGACTCTGCTGTCAGCCTGGACGGATTCACCGTCATACGGGCAGACAGGACAGATCAGTCGGACAAGGATGGTGGCGGGGGGGTCTGCATCTACGTGAACAACAGGTGGTGTAACAACATCAAGATCCACAACACAGTCTGTACACCTAACATGGAGATGCTAACCCTGTCACTTCGCCCTTTTTATCTCCCAAGAGAATTCCCAACTGTGGTTATCGGGTGTGTTTACATCCATCCCAAAGCCAACTGTAGGATAGCAGCAGAGCAGGTAGCCGAGGCAGCTAACTCTCTGATGGCTAGGTACCCTGAAGCCCCGGTGTTCTTTATGGGAGATTATAACAGCTGTAGACTCGAGGGGGTTTTGCCCTCTGTAATAGTGTGTCTTTATGTGTAGAAGCAGCTACTGATTAGGAACATTATTTGCACCTGTGCTGATTACCAATATCCCCTGCACCTGTTGAAAGCCTGTGAAGTGTGCTGTATGTGTCAGTTGAACCTGTGAAGTCTACCAGTAAAGACCTATGTTTGGAAGCTCACCCAAGTGTGGTTATTCAGAGTCACCAGTATATTACAGTGGCGACGAGGATGTTTTTGAACTTCTCTGCGTAAAGGACTTGTTTGGAAACTGTACACTGGTCGTATATAAGACAGAAAGAGTAATTTTTTTAATTAATTTTTTTTGTTAAGGAACCAGGCACTTTTTTCTACAAGTTACCATGGCTGGACAGGTCGGTCGAGTGGATGAATACAATGATTCGAAGGAGGATTTTGAGTCATATGTGGAGCGTATGGAGCAGTGGATGTTGGCGAACGACATTGCTAATGACAAAAAAGTGGCTGTGTTTCTTTCTGTGATTGGAGCGGACACTTACAAGCTGCTGAAGAACCTGGTATCTCCTGTTGTGCCAAGTCAAATGTCTTATGCTAACCTAAAGAAGGCACTGAGTTTGCATTATAAACCAAAACCAATTGTGATAGCTGAACGCTTCCGTTTTCAAAAACGTAACCAGAAAGAAGGGGAAGCTGTTTCTGATTATGTTGTGGCTTTGAGGCAGTTGTCAGCCACCCGTGATTTTGGCCGTTACCTGGACGAGGCACTGAGGGATCGCTTTGTGTGTGGACTGCGTTCTGAGGCTGTGCAGCGCAGATTGCTGTCAGAAAAGGATCTGACATTCCAACTGGCCTGTGAGATTGCTATATCGATGGAGCTTGCATCAAAGAATACGATGGAGTTTGCGGGACACAGTGCACCAGCTCACCAGGTAAATGCCCTGACAAGTACTCGCACTTTTTCTGATAAGGGGAGGAAAGGGCAATTCAGATGGGAAAATGATAACAGAGGAAGAGGCCAAAATGTAATGAACAGAGATACTGGGGTGCAACAAGAACAAGCGTGCTATCGATGTCTAGGAAGACACTTAGCACGTGATTGCAGATTCAAAAATGAAAAGTGCCATACATGCTCCAAGATTGGACACATTGCTCGTGCATGCAGAAAAGGCAATGTCACTTCTCAAACCCAGTATGTGGAAAATGAGGAAGACGCACCTAGAAGAGATGATGATGAAGATGATGATCTTTTTGGATTGTATGCTATATACTCTACATGTAGCCATGAAAGAGGTTACACAGTTGATGTTGTACTGGGTGACAAGAGCAAAACCATGCTACTGGATACAGGGTCAGCAGTGTCAGTGGTATCTGAGGAATACTACCAGTCAAAGCTCACCTGGTTCCCACTAAAACCAGCCTCCAGATTAAAGCTGAAATCCTACTCAGGCCAGATAATCCCTGTTTGTGGGTACATAATGATACCAGTATAGTATGAGACACAGCAAGTCACTCTACCACTAGTCATTGTTAAGGGGAAGAGACCAGCTCTGATTGGCCGAAACTGGTTAAAGAAGCTACAGCTAAATTGGAAGCAAATATTCACAGTACACAGTGTGCTAACGCCAGCAGAATGGAATCCCAGAGTCCAAGAAGTGATACAGCGACATCAGGCAGTGTTCTCTGAGGGTCAAGGATGCATTAAAGGTTTCAAAGCTAAGATACGCACCAAACCTGACACCACACCAATATTCTGTAAAGCACGTCCAGTTCCTTATGCACTGAAGGAAGTGGTAGAGAAAGAGCTCGACAGATTGGAGAAGGCAAAAGTGATCTCAAAGATTGAGAGAAGTGAGTGGGCATCTCCCATAGTCACTGTTCCCAAGGCTGACAAAACAATCAGAATATGTGGTGACTATAAGGTCAGTGTCAACCAGTGTGTCGAAGTGGAGACATACCCACTACCCAATACTGAAGATTTGTTTGCTACTTTAGCCGGGGGAACCTCATTAGGATAAGGATAATTCCTTTTAACAGGTCGTTCATGAAAGTCCTTGCGGTCTTGTTTCCAATGAGAACCTGTGAGCAATTGGGGTTAAGAGTCTTGCTCAGGGACAAATTTCATATCATCGGCACATATGCTGGGATAGCCTGGAATCGAACCTGGGGCAACCAGGGCCAGCTGGTTCCCTAGGCGGGCTCACTAACCAGCTATGGCCGCCCCTCTAACATTCAGCAAATTAGATCTATCACATGCCTACCAGCAGCTGCAGTTAGATGAAGGGTCCGAAAAATATTTGACCGTTAACACTCACTGTACAAATACAACCGCCTCAGCTATGGTGTTTCCAGTGCCCCCTCAATTTTTCAGTCTGTCATGGACCAGATGCTACAAGGGCTGGATCATGTGACATGCTTTTTGGATGATATCCTCATCACTGCATCCTCGGAGGAGGAGCACTTAAAGAGGCTTGATGAGGTGCTCACACGTCTGGAGAAACATGGGGTCAGAGTGAAACTGTCCAAATGCCATTTTCTTCAGAGCAGTGTGGTGTATCTAGGACATCGCATTGACAAGGAGGGTCTTCACCCCACAGATGAAAAAGTGGAAGCCATAACAAAGGCGCCGGCACCAACAAACGTCACAGAATTGAAGTCATTCTTAGGCCTTCTAAATTACTATTCCCGTTTCTTGGAAAACCCATCTACCACTCTAAAGCCTCTGCATAACCTGCTAAAAAAAGAGGTGAAGTGGGGTTGGACTGCTGAATGTGCTAAGGCGTTTGAAGATGCTAAAAAACTGTTGAAGCAGAATACGGTGGTGGTGCACTACAACACTAACATGCCACTGAAGATTGCATGCGATGCATCACCTTATGGAGTTGGTGCTGTAATCTCTCATGTGATGGAAAATGGAGAGGAACGACCTGTGGCCTTTGCATCGAGGACTCTGAACGAGGCTGAAAAGAACTATGCCCAGATTGAAAAAGAGGCTCTTGCCATCATTTTTGGAGTTAAGAAATTCCACAAGTATTTGTATGGGAGAAAATTCACTCTCCTTACAGACCACAAGCCGTTGTTGGCCATCCTGGGGCCGAAATCAGCCGTTCCAACATTGGCAGCTTCAAGAATGCAACGTTGGGCTCTCATTCTCATGGCGTACAACTATGTTATTGAATACAAGAAATCGGCTGATCATGCAAATGCTGATGCTTTGTCACGCCTTCCCCGAGCCTCAGGTGACAACACAGCAGAGGAGGGAAGTATCTTCTACTTCTCTCATGTGGAGGAATTACCAGTCAGTGCAAACGACATTGAGAATGCTACAAGGAAAGATCCTGTACTAAGCAAGGTGTGGAGCTACACAATGAATGGCTGGCCTAATTATGTGCAGGATGAAGCACTGAGACCATACTTCATGCGCAGACAGGAGTTGTCAGCAGAGCAAGGCTGCATTCTCTGGGGCCAAAGGGTCATCATTCCCCCAGTGTATCGACAGAGATTGCTGGAAGACCTTCACCATGAGCATCCAGGTATCTGTCGTATGAAGGCTCTTGCCCGCAGTTATCTCTGGTGGCCAGGCTGTGATGCTGATATCCAAGAACTTGTGCAGGGTTGCTCAGTATGCCAAGCAGTACAGAAAATGCCAGCTGTGGCACCGCTGCACCAATGGAGGTGGCCGGAAAGAGTGTGGCAGAGGATCCACATTGATTTTGCTGAGAAAGACAAGCAGCATTTTCTAATTGTCATAGATAGCCATTCCAAGTGGATGGAAGTTTTTCCAATGTCCTCCACAACCTCCCAAAACACCATTACGGTTCTGAGGGGCCTGTTTGCTTCGTATGGGCTACCAGAAGAATTAGTTTCAGATAATGGCCCGCAACTAGTGTCTAAGGAGTTTACTCAGTTCCTGCAGAGTAATGGAATCAAACATACTGCTGTACCTGCATACCACCCTGCATCAAACGGACCAGCAGAACGGTCTGTGCAGATCCTGAAGCGAGCTCTGACAAAAGATGTGCTGGAAGCGGATGGTAAGGGGTCATTGCCACTCAGCCACAGATTAGCCAATTTCCTGCTTATGTACCGCAATACACCCCACACTGTGACTGGTCGGACCCCAGCCGAGTTATTCCTGAAACGCCAGGTCCGAACCCGGTTCAGTTTACTGAAGCCTGAACTTGCCAGACGGGTTGAAAAACAACAAGCCGCACAGAAATACCATCATGACCGTGGAGACTCACCTGTTCGTGTTTTCGTGGAAGGAGAAGAAGTCCGCATTAGAAATTTCAGGGATGGAGTCGAGAAGTGGATTCGGGCAACAGTTCTAAAGAGACTGGGACCTGTCACTTACCTGATACAAGAGGGACAGAGACAGCGGACAGTACATGTTGATCACATGTTGCAATGGAGAGAAGCTGTTGGCAGACCCACAACTACATTGATCCCACCTGCTGCAGTGGGTGTGCCCTCAGTAGCGGTACCAGTTGTTTCTCCCAGTTCACCAGTGAGCGAAACACCACCCCCTGTTCACACAGAACCACCTGAACAAGCTGTCGAGGTGGCATCATCACCAGGGTCACCCTCAGCAACCACAAGCTCACCTGCGAAACGCAGGTACCCAGAAAGAGTTCGGGTACAACCACAGAGACTGACCCTTTAAGACATTATCCTTACCATGCAGTATTAAGATCTATGCTGTTAACTAAATGTTATGCTTGTTGCATTATATTAATAGGAAGTGAAACAGTTTTGTTGTTAAAGGATTTTCACTGAATGACTGCAGATTATATTGCTTTATTTGAAATTAAGACTTAGAGGCATTTTTTGTGTTATTTGTTAATTGCCACGACATTGCTAAAAGGGAGGAGTGTAATAGTGTGTCTTTATGTGTAGAAGCAGCTACTGATTAGGAACATTATTTGCACCTGTGCTGATTACCAATATCCCCTGCACCTGTTGAAAGCCTGTGAAGTGTGCTGTATGTGTCAGTTGAACCTGTGAAGTCTACCAGTAAAGACCTATGTTTGGAAGCTCACCCAAGTGTGGTTATTCAGAGTCACCAGTATATTACACCCTCTTTCCATCAATATGTGGACGTTCCCACGAGGAAAGAACGTACCTATATTGATGATGCTTTTAGTGCAAGAGTGCACTCTCCACTCGGACGCTCAGACCACAACATAGTCTTTCTGCTTCCGCACTACAAGCCGGAGCTGAAGCGATCCAAACCGCAGACCCACTGCGCCCCCCAGTGGTCGGAGGACGCAATCGCACAGCTGCAGGGCTCTCTGGCATGCAAGGACTGGGACGTCTTCCAAGGCGACCTGGATGAGAAGTTTTCCGTGATCACCGACTACATCAAGTTCTGTATCACCACCACTATGCCCACAAAGACAATAAAAAAATATCCAAACTCCAAACCATGGATTACTCCTCATATTAAACATAGTCTCAGAGAAAAGCAGGCATTTCAACGCCAGGATTGGGCCGCCCTCAAAATTATCGATGGGCAAATTAAGAATGAAATTCTTAATGCCAAACTCAAATACAAAAACAGTCTAGAACAGGAGTTTAGTAACATGAACACAAAACAAGCTTTCAATAAAGTCAAAATTCTAACCGGTGGTGAGACAAGACAAAATAACTGTACAACTCCAGATCCTGCCACCTTTGCAAACACACTGAATACTTTTTATAAACGTTTTGACAGTCAGGACTACTCTGCTGCCTGTGAGGAACTATTGGGAGCCCTCCCCTTCCAGGAGCCTTCACATCCTCCTTTCACCCAGGAGGATGTACGACAGCTGCTGGCCAGGTGTAAGCCTGGCAAGGCGCCAGGGCCGGATGGCATCTCGGCGAAGGTGCTCAAGCTCTGTGCCATGGAGCTCTCCCCCATCCTTCACTCCATCTTCTGGGAATCCTACAGGACAGTGTCTGTACCCACCCTCTGGAAAACATCCACCATCATACCGGTACCCAAGAAACCCCGCCCCTCAGAACCTAACCATTATACACCTGTTGCACTAACATCAATAATGATGAAACTCATGGAAAGACTGATACTGAACATCATCCTGCCAGCTGTCAGGTCACAGCTGGACCCGTATCAGTTTGCCTACAGGGCCAAGAGGGGGACAGAGGATGCTGTGGCATGCCTCCTTCATCCCCTTCTACAACACCTGGATTCATCAAAGGACAATTTTGCCTCTATTCTTTTTGTTGACTTTAGTTCTGCCTTTAACACCATTCAACGCCATCACATGATCAAGAAACTGCATCACCTCAGCATCCCCCCACTCCTCATCCACTGGATTCACAGTTTTTTGAGTAATAGACCACAAACAGTTAAAGTAGGCTCATCATTTTCATCAACTGTCATTACCAACACAGGTGCCCCTCAGGGCTGTGTTCTCAGTCCCTTCCTTTACACATTATACACAAATGACTGTTTCAGCCCCTCACCCACCAACATCACATACTTTAAATACTCTGATGACACTGCCATTCTTGGACTGCTCAATGACAATAACTCTATCACGGACTTCCATAACACCATCTCTCATTTCACACAGTGGTGCACTGACAACTACTTAGAGTTGAATGTGGCCAAAACAAAAGAACTGGTCATTAACACAACCCAAACTGGACTCAACCCACTCCTCATTCATGGTAAATCGAATAGGTTGAGAGTTTCACATATCTTGGACTCACACTGGACAACAGACTCAGATTTGATCAACACATTACATCTATCCATAAACGTTTTCAGCAAAGACTTTATGTGATCCGCAAGTTAAGATCATTATCTGTTGCCCCTCATCTTCTGCTATTACTGTACAAAAGTATCATTCAACCCGTTTTGTTGTATTGTTTCGCATGTTTTTTCACCATACTGTCCATGCCAAACAGAAACAAACTTTACAGTATCACCCCTATTGCCTCCAAAATCATCGGACTTCCCATACCCACACTTGCTGATATGAACAATAAGGCCATCACACGCTTAGCACTTTCAATAACAAATGACTCTGATCATCCCCTGTATCGCTACTTTGACCTCATGCCATCTGGTCGGAGATACAGAACCTTAAAGTGGAAAAAGGTTATTTTTAGCAGGAGTTTTGTCCCCTCAGCCATCGCGGCATTAAACCAACTGCCCCGTCCATAGGAGGGTTTTCTGTGTACAGTGGGGACCTCATGTCTTTGTCTTTGTGATATGTTGTTTTTGTTGTTATGTTGTTTTGTTGTTTTTGTTGTAACGAACAGACCTTGTGAAGACAATTTTCCCCTTGGGGACAATAAACATTATTATTATTATTTCTGGCACATTTTAGAAGACTAGATCAAATTATCCTCAATAGTCAATCATGCCAAACTGCATCCATGCAACATTGGTTTTGAGTGAACAGTGAAGAGCTAATCTTGCAGCTCTATTTTGTACTAGCTGGATTTGTTTTCATTTTTATTTATTTTATAATGTAATAATAATATTGTTTTAGTATGTGTTTTATCTGTTGTCTAACTGATGGTGTTTATCTTTTTTTCTTGACTGTTATTATTATCACCTATAATGCTACATTGTCTGAAGGAAGACAAAAAGAAAATACTCTTACAGTATGTACCTTTGCACAAGATGTAACAATAAAGAACAACCTTGAACCTTGAACCTTCGGGTCTACATACTGTAACTGTATAAACATCCTGTATTGAGTGCTACTGTGGGTTCTTGCCGACACAGTTGATGAGAGCGTTTTGTAATTGTGCTTAATTGTCCACACACTTAACAACAGCCTTGCTGGCTCTGGTGCTTGCCATGCTTTTAACTCAAAGGCCTTTATAACTTTGCACCATCGAGCCGTCTCTTCCTCCCTGCCTTTTGCCAGTAGACAGAAATTGTGACATTTTATAATGAGCATTATAGTGAGGACCGATTTCATGAAGATAAGGTTAAAAATGGGTGAAGCGCTCCCTTAATTAAAAGACAGAGAAGAGAATGCTGCGAGAACAAAGTCTGTTTGACAACTTGAAAAGAGAGCTTTGAGTGTTTGAAGGAGCTGAAAAGGCTGAACGCAGACAGATCAAGGCTTCAAGTCTACGATGAGATCTTCTATCCAATAGGGACACAAGTTCTATACAGAATTATGTTGCCGTTGTCTGGCAGAAACCTCTCCATATCTTAACTTTGTGTGTTTTTTTGGTAAATTAACACCCTATGTGATCATATACTACAGCATCACACGAAAGCATCAAAAGTAGCAGATCTACAAGCTCGAAACGCGGCGCGAAACCATGGCTCCGAAGTGACGCATTTGTGAGCTTGTAGATCTGCTACTTTTGAATTTGAATCCTGAAAAGTAACAGTTTTGGACATAATGAGGTTTTCGCCGGACAAAGACGATAGACACATCACAGAACCTTATGTAATCAGCACCCGCCACAACTAAAAGACTACAAGAACTGTTCTTGGAGACACATGGGAAAGCCTGTGTAGATCTTGTTGAGGCTATAGGCAGTGGTGGAAGAAGTACTCACACATTTTACTTACGTAAAAGTAGCAATACCACAATATAAAAATACTCTGTTACAAGTAAAAGCCCTGTGTTCAAAAAAGTAAAATGTTTGAAAATAGCAAGCTATAGCACAGGGGTCCTCAACAGGCGGACCGCGGTCCATGACCGGACCGCGGGACACCTATCTGTGGACCCTGGGAAAATTATAATTTTATTTATTTTTTTACCCTATAACCGAAATAAAGTAACAAAAACGGGGGGAAAAGTACCCGAATCCGCCAAAATCCGCGAAAAAAATCGCGCGTGCGCGCGGGGGGGGGGGGGGGGGGGGGGCGCGCGCGCGTGCATGTGCGGACCCTAGCCTTATTCAAAAACTTATTTGTGGACCTTCAAGATTTGTTGTTGAGGACCCCTGCTATAGCAGATCTACAAGCTCACAACGCGTCGCACATAATATAATAATTTATATTTGCAAAGTAACTAGTAACTAAAGTTTTCAAATAATTGTAGTGGAGTAAAAGTAAAATATTTGCCTCTGAGATGTAGTGGAGTAGAAGTAAAAGTACTGAAAATTTCAAATACTCCAGTAAAGTAAAAACACCTCAAAATTGTACTCAAGTACAGTACTTGAGTAAATGTACTTAGTCACTTTACACCCCTGGCTATAGGCTAGACATTCCACAGCCTACAGTCTTTAGTCGGGATCCAATCTTTGGTCGTTTTCCTTTTCAGCTACAAAAGAAAATCTTCCTTCAGAAATGGGAGTAGCAGCTAAAGGGGCCTTAGAAGGACATTATCTGATTGATTCAGAAGATTCGTATTACCTGCTCAGTGAACGATATAGCGAGCCATTTGTAATTAATTGCCAAAGCCGAGACAAATTAGGCTACATGCCTAGGCCAAAAATTGCCTCGAGGGACAGTGCTGAGTTAAAAAGAAACTATTGGATTTTAAACAGAGCCGTGAATCTGCCAATGCTCACAATGAGAATCTAAGTGGTGTTAATAATGGAACGGAGAATCAAATAGTTTAATTAGTGCCAGTTGCTACTGGACCGGTTAAATACCAGATGGCACAGAGTGGCCACACATTACCAACTGGAACGCAAAACTCCAAAAGTTTCAGTGATTTTCTGACGTTCCTAACAATGGACGCGAGTATCTCTTGCATTCCTATAACATCTTTTCAGGCCGCGACCCCCCCAAATAATAATATTTGAACTGGGGACCCCCCACACCCCGACAAGCATTACATTTAGTTTGACTCGGTTCCACAGATATATATTGTGAAAATAGCCGAACAACAAGCTCACATAACGTCTCCCACTGCGAGGCGTTGTGAGCTTGTAGATCAGCTGTTTTCACAATGTTTGCCTCTTATGTGATATTTGACAGTTTGGGTAAATATTTTACCAAGATTACAAATATAGTGGCCTCCAAGAACAAAACTATAAGTGTTAGAATCTACATAACCAACACCAGGAACATACTCACATGTGTACTGTAAGAAAATATGTTATAGATAGTTATAGTTAAGTAAAGCTTAAACTATTTGCAATGCCATCAAAACGAGATTTTTACTGTGAAGATCACAGAGACTAAACAGTTTGAGCCCAGTTTATAGCCTACTATTCATATGTTCACTAGTAAGATATCACACCTCTACGGAAGTTCAACAATTTATTGAAACGTAATGAGATGAATGTGGAACGGGAGTCATCATTGACTGTGTTGCGCACGGAAAATAGCCAACTTACACAAGGTCACAACATATCACATTCACAATGCGTTGTGAGCTTGTAGGTCTGCAATATTCGGCGCATGACGCCGTAATGCGACGGAGCATAAAATAAAGCATTTAAACATTGCAGAGAACATTTGCAGTGGTCTTAAGCAGGCTTCCCACCACTGAATTGGAACACTGGTTATTTGGAGCACCTCGTGGTACACATTGCTCTGTAGACAGAATGTTAAGTGATATCACAGGACCGGTGAACTGGAAGATGAGTATCGATTTGAAAATGAATCGTATTAGGGTTATACACGATTGAGTTCTCTCTCCTGACTGGATACAATTGGCATCCCGAACCTAAAATGTATTTTATGTTCACTAAACAGCTGGAAAGACAGGGAGACCCCCGTTACTGAACAAAATACAGGGGTGCATTGATCACTATCACAGAATAGAGCTGTTTAACATTTATGTCAATCTGGAAAACCATTCGGTAAAATAAAGGGATTTGTTTTTTTGTTCTGCTTTGGTTTTGCCTCTGGGTTACATGTTACCAGAATCTGTCTTGACAGATTTCACTTAATAATATTTTACTGTACCTGTAAAGGTAGGGTAAGTTATTTATGTTTTTAGATACGTGTTAAATATCTCTATATTCTGATATTACTCATTGCTATTGTGGTTGTTCATTAACAGGAGTCTCCTTGTCTCTTCAGCTCTTTATTAAACAGAAATGATACGTAGCCTGCGATGTTAGTTCAGGCAGTATACACTCGAGAGGTTACACACATACTCATTACTGAACGCCAAGATAAAATATTACATCCACACTTGTATTTGTTCTATTATATTGGTTAAATCTATTTCTATTATATTGGTTCAATCTATTCGTGAGTTATCTGAATGAAAATGCATTTTCAGGTTGGGATAGCAATTTTGATCCAATCAGGATAGAGAAATGACACAGGATACAAATTAAACAAGTGGAATTTGAAGAGATGACTCAAAGAAATGAGAAAATTGGAACTGGGACACTATAAAAATGAAGCTGATAAATGGGTACTCTCTCCTGACTGGTTGGCATTTTTCAACCCAGCTGAAAATGTATTCATTACTTTTACTTTTACTCCACTACATCTTAGAGGCAAATATTGTACTTTTACACCACTACAATTATTTTTAAACTTTAGTCACTAGTTACTTTGCAGATATAAATGATTACACTATAAAACATACATTAACCACTTCAGCCCTATTTTATACATAGGCTATTTGAAAATAGCCGATCTACAAGCTCACAACGCATTTAGTATTTTTACTTTTGTTACTTTCATTATATCTTGATGCCAATACTTTTGTACTTTTACTCGGGTAACATTTTGAACACAGGCCTTTTACTTGTAACAGAGTATTTTTATATTGTGGTATTGCTACTTTTACTTAAGTAAAATATCTGAGTACTTCTTCCACCACTACAGCCTACACTATAGATCCCACCAGCCTTGGAGAAAAAGAAAAAGTAGATCACATGCCTGAAAAGACTGCCTTTACCCCAGGAGTGGACGTTTGATTTATGTCACCAGGCAAGCAGCCCTCTGGTCCCATGAGCAGCACACAACACATGCACCGCATTATTTCAAGCATGAAGTGCAACTTGTTCATGTTGGGTCAGAAGCGTTTACCACTGGCTGTTTGCACACTGAAGCATTGAGGGGCTATCTGTCTGTCTGTCTGTCTGTCTGTCTGTCTGTCTGTCTGTCTGTCTGTCTGTCTGTCACACATGTATGCTTCAACACAGGGCTCAGTCAGTCGTCAGTCAATCATTGATGTAAAGGCAGTACAGTGGTGGAAAAGGTATACTCACATCTTTGACTTAAGTAAAAGTATCAATACTGCCGTGTAGAAACAGTCTGTTACGAGTAAAAGTCCGGTAATCAAAATGTACTTGAGTAAAAGTACAGTTTATTACAGTTATTGGCATCAAAATGTACTTAAAGTACCAAAAGTAAAAGTACTCATTGGGCAGAATGTCCCATTTCACAAGTTCAAAATGTGTAAAAAATATTTTGAAAATAGCAGATCTACAAGCTCACAGTGATAGTAGATTGTAGATCGAGCTTGTAGATCGGCTATTTTCAAATGGCCGAACTATATATAGGGCTGAAGTGGTTAATGTATGTTTTGTAATAATAATCTAAATCTACAAACTAACTAGTAGCCTAACTAAAGCTGTCAAATAATTGTAGTGGAGTAAAAGTATAATATTTGCCTCTGAGATGTAGTGGAGAAGAAGTAAAAGTACTGAAAATTGGAAATACTCCAGTAAAGCAAAAAATCCTCAAAAGTGCAATTAAGTACAGTACTTGAGTACATGTACTTTGTAGTTACTTTAGACTGAGGTGGTGAAAAGTACATGTGGTACATTTACTCAAGTACTGCACTTAAAGGACGACTTCACCCATTTTCAACCTATCTTCATATAATTGCTCCTCCTCACTGATCTCCATTATAATATGGTACCATTTTTGTCTATAACTCCTCTTTTGGGGAGGCAAAGGGGGAAAACAAAAATTTCCCTATTTTCTTTTTTACCCCATGGGTTCCCAGATTAGTGTAACATGGCCCCACAGTGGTGGCATGAACTCCCCACTGATGTCAGGACAGCAGAGTCACTGCCCATCTTTCACCGCAGGCTGAAAACCCACCTCTTCAGGAAACACTACCCTGACCCTTCCTCTTAGCCTGGCCTACTTGTTGTCAATAATTTGTACGAGCTCTTGTTTTATTGGATCTTCTTTATTCGATACACTTTATTTGTTTTAGCTCTTGCTCATTTGATTTTCCTATTTGTCTCATCTGTTTAAGAAAGTAGGTAGCTGATATATTGCACTTTTATCTTAACGCTAGGTATACTCTTAGTTGCTTGTTTTAGAAGAGAATGCACTTAAGACTTCTGGTGATTAGTAGTTTTGTTCCCTACCTATGTTTAATGCACTTATTGTACGTCGCTTTGGATAAAAGTGTCTGCTAAATGACTGTAATGTAATGTAATGTAATGTAATGTCATAGCCTTATTGAAGCAAGCAAGTTCTGAAGCAGTTCCCCAACCTAGGATCCAGGCCCCCCCTAGGGGGAGCCAAAGATCACAGGGGGGCTGTGAGGCACTGTCTGTTTAGAAATCAATGTGATATCAGTCCGGCAACGTGTCATAGAAAACATTCTTTTAATTTGTTTCAAAAAGTTTAACAAAGGCCCGGACGGTTGGTGTAACTGTCTGGGCACCTAGGCTGGTACTGTCCTATCAATGAAGGCATAAAAGCCGGAAAATAAATCTCTTAAAATAAAAAAGTTTAACAAATAGAAGTATACCACATACAAGCTCACAATGAGCTTGTAGATCTGCTATTTTCACTATATGTCTTGCTTGAGAAACACAAGTGTGTGCGTGGGTGGGTACGCACACATGCGAGCGGGGGGGTCTCAGTTTTTCAGATGTAATTAGGGTGGGCTACCAACGAAAAAAAAGTTTTGGAACCATTCTGGAGGACACAGAAAAGTGAGAGAAAACTAAAAGTTGCCCAGTCACGCACGATACAACGGCCCAGACAAGGACACCGGCACCCGTTGCTCTACATGCATGGGTTGGTGAGTGGTTCAGCACCACCGCCGATGGACAGTGACAGACCATGTCACTGTGACCCCGGACACCAAGCCTCTTTTTACACACACAGCCATAAAAACACCCAACTGGGACAATGACCGTTGAAGGCCGGTGGCCCCAGGGTGCAAAGAGCTGTGATAAAAATAAAAATAAAGTTTTGTTATTAAGGTTTGTTTTGTGACATTCAACAGAAAGTAATTCTGAAAATTCTGAAACAACATTGAAGTGTGGGTCATGACCGAAAGAATAAGGTTGCGGCTACAAGAAGCCAAAATGAGTTTTCTCAGACGGGTGGCTGGCATCTCCCTTAGAGATAGAATGAGAAGTTCAGTCATCTGAGAGACTCGGAATAGAGCCGCTGCTCCTTCACTTGGAAAGGAGCCAGCTTAGGTGGTTTGGGCATCATCATCAAAATTACATTTTTTTCTATTGATTAGTCACTCCATAGAGACTCGAATTCATTAATTTTTTTGTTTTTGTCGCATTCCTAAGCCAATAATTTGATGACCAGCGGACCGGTAGGCAGCAGTTCCGGTAGGAGATACAAAGGAGACTCTTTGTGTCTCCTACCGCAACCGCTACCGGTCATCAAATGATTGGCTTAGAAATGCGACAAAAACAAGAAAATATTCTTAAATTCAAGTCTCCATTGGGTGACTAATCGATAGAAAAAAAGTCATTTTGGGGGTGAACTACTCTTTTAAGTAGATCATTTGCAGCCCTGCACATGGGGAGAAAGGGGAATGGATGGGGTGGAAAAAAAGATGAAGAAAAAGATAATACATGTTCTGAACACTGAATACATTTTCTAAAAATAGTCACAATTCTCTTCAGAACTGACTGAGCGTATAGCAGCAGTCTTTCATGTCAGTGTGCCATTATAGACAGCAGCTGTACATCAGGGCTGTACCATTATCGTCTCTGTCAGGGGGGAAACCTCATGTCCAAAACTGTAACTTTTCAGGATTCAAGTTCAAAAGCGTCAAAATCCAGCAGATCTACGAGCTTGTAGGTAGTTTTAATACTTTTGTGTGACGCTGTACGTATGATCAATTAGGGTGTTAATTTACGACCCAAAAAAAGCACAATAAGTTAGAACACAGAGAAGTTAGAACATGGAGATAAGAGGTTTCTGCCCTAGAACAGCGATATGCTACCGCTAGCTCCTCTTCTCATTAAGTAAAGCTGCATGGGAAGCTGTGCTCCGTTAAGACTGACCCACTTTACACTGAATCTGTGAACCCTCTACCAGTGGTGGAAAGTAACTCAATACCTTTACTCGACTACTGTACTTAAAGGTAGGGTATTAAAGTGATATTTATTTGGTTAAAATAAGTGTTAATAGCTCTATATTCTGATAGTACTCATTGTTATAGAGTGATTGTTCAGTTCAGGAGTCTCCATTGCTCTCCAGCTCTGTATTAATCAGAAAATGTATTTTCAGGTCGCGATACCAATTGTATCTAATCTATCTAATTGTATTTAATCAGCATAGATTACTCAGTCAGGATCCATACTAAACAAGTGAAATTGGAAGTGACGACACAAAGAAATGAGCAGAACAAAATTGGAACTGGAACACTATCAAAATGAAGCTGATAAATGGGTGCTCTCCCCTGATTGGCTAGCCCCGTTTGGAACCTCACCCTCCCCTCCACGATAGCTCCGAATGAACTCTGAGGCGAACCGTGGCCAACAGTACGGATGTTTACCTTTTTCCGCACATCGTTCTCCAAACAGTAAAGGTGGTCCTCCCTGCTCTCAGATGTTTTACATTTTAGCGGTCGAGAAAATGTAAGCGACGCGTTGAAACAAGCGTTTTAAATCGCTTTTTTTTTAGTCAGCCTGTGTCATATTTTCCCACTGCAGCCGAAACGGGAGCAGTACTGACACCTGCGCACGGGGGTTGACTGGGCACAGGCTGTTTCAACACGTCGCTTACATTTTCTTCACCGCTAAAAATATCTGAGAGCAGGGAGGACTACCTTTACTTTTTGGATACGATGTGCGGAAAAAGGTAAAAGAAATCCTACGAAGCGGCACTTCATCTCAGAGCTGTATACGGAGGAAGAGGTCTGTACTTATTGGCTGAAATGTGGCCACCCAGCTGTACTGGAGAGACGGGTAGACCCCTGTTACTGAACAAACACTAGCAGGGCTACTCAACTTAAGATGGCTCAGGGGCCACTCAGCAAAATACCAAAAGTCCAAGGGGCCGCCAGCTAAAAATGACGGTCCTATTTTGGATTTTGTAACACACACCACACATTGTTATTGTTATAAGAAAATGTACTATTTGACATCATATTGAAAGTGTACCTGTTTACTTTGTGTGTATGTCCAGTGGCATCAGTTCAGCAAAAGCTAAGGTATGGCAAGGTTAGGGTTGCCAACTCCCAGAGATTGAATTAACGGACACCTATCCTGGGCGCGCGGCGAAGCCGTGCGGCCGGAAAAAATTGGGGGTCAAACCCCCCCAAAAAAACGAAATGCATAGAAAACTATGCATTATACCTGTAACAATTGACGCACCTGTATGTATGTCTGTCTGTTTGTTTTTGAAAAAAAAATTAGCAACACATATATTTGAACGGAAATGTATATTTTTATCCTGTGCTCAAAAAAAAAAAAAAAAAAATTATTTTTATTTTTTTTGACCATGAGGGGCCGCCAAGACGCTGCGTTGGGGGCGCATGTGGCCCGCGGGTTGAGTAGCGCTGCTCTATACACGAATCCACGGAGCGCTGCCCTGCGCGCAGCCATTGCTGCGGTGTCAACGCTCCGCGGACGCGACACTGCAGCAATGAGTACTATCAGAATATAGTGCTTTAACCTTTTAACAACAATCTTTTTTTAACCAAAAAATATCACCTACCCTACCTTTAAGTACACTCTTGAGGTACATTTACTTCACTTGCGTATGTCCATTTGTCCATTCTTCTACTGCGCTACATCTCAGAGGCAAGTATTGTACCTTTTACTGTTTTTTGATAACTTTAGTTACAAATTGCGTTGGAAATGTTTGTTTACTTATAACAGAGTATTTATATATTGTTGCTACTTTTACTTAAATAAAAAATCGGAGTAGCCTACTTCTTCCAACACTGCACACACAGATGAAGGGTTTTACAAGACAACGACCTTTCCCAATGTTGAATAATGCCAGAGATCGCTTTATTCTGACTGAAAGAGCATGAAGATGATTAGAGATAAACAGGTCATATAACTGACTAACTGATACTCACACTGACCGCAAAAAAACAATTTGCAACTCATGCAGTGTAATGTTAGCTGTGTGGTGATGATGATGATGATGACACCTGTATTATGCCAACTAGGCCATGCAGGGCCCTTTGGGAACGCATGTTATGCAATAGTTATGCAATACCTGTTGTAGCTGTTGTCAGATTACTTACGTATTTTTACTTTAATGGAGTATTTCCAACTTTCAGTACTTTTACTTCTACTCCACTACATCTCATAGGCAAATGTTGCACTTGTGAAATGGGACATTCTGCATAATGAGTACTTTTACTTTTGGTACTTTAAGCACATTTTTAAGCCAATCCTTTTGTACTTTTATGCAAGTAAATTTTCCAGACAGCTTTTGTTTACATCCGCGTTCACATCGTGGCTTCCATGGCTCTCGGTGGATCGTCAAAATAAGGTAAAAAACGCTGGCAGAGGTGGATTAATTAATTAAATAATTAAAGGCAGAGAATGTGTTAAGTCCTTAAATTGTCACTGCGCTGTCATCTGGGGACCCCCAACAAATCTAATGGGGGACCCCCCCCCCCCCCACCCTGGGGGTCCCAACCAGTGTTGCCAGATCTGCTTATTATAATTTCCCCCAAGATTGTATTTGAAAATAGCAGATCTACAAGCTCACAGCGCGTCGCGATGCGACGCGTTGTGAGCTTGTAGATCGTCTATTTTCAAATAGCTGATGCATATGTTTAAAGTGCTCATGTGGCCCATAGCCACATGAGCACATTTTTGGGCTTGTTTTCCTAGACACGGTTGCTTGTTTATCTCACAGAATCTGGCAACACTGGTCCCAACCCACATGTTGACATCACAAACGTAACCTGAGGACCTGCGAAAATGCTGTTTGCGCTGATTCACACCATACGTGGCACCCAACACTGTTCAGGGGTCTGCCATGACAATAGCCTTGAATAGTCCGTAGTCTTTTGTAGAGGACAGATTATTCTCTGTTGCTCTTGGTAGTCATGGCTGCCAGCTCCCACCTGATGTTGTGTGGGAGTTCAGACTGCTCCAGACTGTACTGAATAACTGCTAGCTTACATAGTGTCTTGAGACTAGGACTCAAGTCTAAGATGATCAGGTCGTCGGGTCGGTAGAATCCTCCAGAGAGGATGACACGATCTCCCACCATGCAACAGCACATCCTGTACGTTGGAGCCGGTCCTTCCCCCTTGGGCTCAACCCTCTTCCAGGAGAAAGTCTCTGGATTGAAATTCCACAGATCATTTAAGTACTGGGTACTAGGGTGGTTGACAGTACCATACATGTACAGCTCTCCATTGTAGCTAAAGGCTGATTGATTGTAGCGTCGTTCTGGAAGAAGGTGTGCAGAAGGTGTGTTCAGCCAGCAGTTGGTCTCTGTGTCAAACACTCTGATGAAGTTGTTGTAGACCCCATATTCCCCATAGTCCCAATATTCCCCACAGTCCTCCTTGCCCCCAAATACAAACATCTTTGTCCTGATGATGGTGGCAGAGTGAAATATTGAAACAGGTGGTGGAGTGCCTCTGGTGTCAATTAAGGACCAGACCATTGTGGTTGTGTCCAACTTGCAGATGTCATTAGTGGATCCATAATGCTGCAGGTCGCATCCTCCATGGATAAACATGACCTTCCCCAAGACACAGGCTGAGTGGTTCCTCCTCTCTGGAACAGTCCCAGACACCTTGGGTTTGAACCATCTGTGGGTGTCCACATCAAATGCATAAAGCACGTTGCAGTAAGGATATCCTCCCCAGATGTAGATGATATATTCTATCAGCACAGCTGTGCAGCCCTGAAGGGGACGTTCTTTTCCAGTTCCAGGCAACTTCCTCCAACGCAAAGTAATTGTGTTGAAAACGCTGACACCGATCGGAGTTGTGTTGTCATCACAGACTCCCTCAAAGTAGTACACCTTGTGCTCCACTGCGACAGCCTGACCGCCTGACCTTCGCTGTCCATTCAGATGCACCGTCCAGCAGAACATTTCTCACACTATAAATGAAGTCTGATGTGTAAAGTCTCACCCTGAACAACAGTACAGTCCTAATGTGCTTCTTATCACTTATATTGCTTCAGTGGCACAAATGGCACGCAAAGTTTTGCCAATCCACAAAGCCGATCAGTTGGGTTGGCCAATCAAGGCAGGCGATGACTGTTGATCTCCCAATAAGGAAATTTGAATCCCTCAGCTACACAGCAGACAGTGTGTTCAGATGCACAGCAGAGAGTCTGTTCAGCAGTGCTGATACATTATTTTCAAAGGAAGCTGGATACAGGCATCTGTTGGCATAAGTTGTTTGTTTGACGATTCACTTTAAACAACACCAGAGGGAGCTCCAATGACCTCAATCCCCCCAGATTCAGCATAAACATGGGGATGAATTAATGTATGCCACCAACATGTGGAATGTCCTACCTTCAGCCAACAAAAAGTGTGACTCCCTACCCTCCTTCAAAACCGCCATAGAAGAGCACCTGTCTGCAATTTGTACAAGTCATCAGAGGGTGTGTTGTATTCCTTGAAATACTACTTTTAGCGTGACACGAAAAAATATGTGACGGAAAAAAAACAAATCGCAACTTTTTTTCAAAGTGGAGTTAGTTGCTGTTGTGTATGTACTAGTCACAGTGGCTGATGGATTCAATTTCAATTATTTTTTTGCACAAAACGTTCAAAAGTTATTAATATATCACTTCATCAGGTCTCAGAGACCGATACATTTTGCACAAAGTTATTCATTTGTCACTATTGTTTGATTAAAATAAACTTGAAACTTTGTACTGTAAAAGGCATATTTTCCCTTCATCTATATCCTTTTAGTATAATATATTGGTTTATGCTTATTTGGGCTTGTTTCTAAAGTATAGTTGCTTATTTGGGCTTGTTTCCTAATGTTTAAATCAGTTCCAGGGGGATCCCAGCAAAATGTGTTAATACAGCATTACAATCATTTTAACCCCATATTTTAATATGTTTGCTATTCAAAAATAGACAACAATCTCACAGCCTCTCACCTTGTGCCGCACTGCGAGCTTGTACATCTGCTATTTTTGAAATGTTTGGGAAAATATCGAAATTGTTTGGAAAATGTTGTATAATTTTTATTATATTTTTACATAGATCTTCTCTTCTGGGGTTCCCTAAAACCTTTTCAGATGGGGGTCCGCTGCAAAATACATATAAAGAATGTTTGAGAACCATTGCTCTAGAAAAACAGCTACACTGCATGCTAGTAGGCCCAGTATACATTTGCTATGGATTTCCATTCAATCTGGGAACGCATCTACAAACTTGCAGGAAATAGCAGATCGACAAGCTCTCAGCGTGTTGCGTTTGCAACACGTTGTGAGCTTGTCAATCTGCTATTTTCAGCGAAAGCTTTCTCCACAATGACAGAAAACAGAAAAGACCCTAGAGTAGAGCCCTGAGGGACTCCGCTCAATAAAGGGTTTTAAGTGGTTAAACGGTCATTCTAGGTTTAATCTATAATGTGGATTAAACTCGTATCCCCATGGAGACGAGGGCTTTTGGGACCAGTTAACATTGTTAATGAAAAATACAGGAACCCATGATAATTTAAAAAGATATATATAATTTTTTGTATTGTTAATATAGACAATCTCTTAACGACAGAAAGTTTAAAGAATGAAAGAAAGTAAAGAAAGTAAAGAAAGTGATGTTGATCATAATTCAGGCTGTGATCGGCAAAGATAGCTTGGTGGAATTACTTCGAATCTGGCCAATTATCATTTTTGAAACAGTTTCAGTTTAGATAACGAAGGTTTAATTTAATTCAGATTGCTTTTCTGAAGGTGTAAGTGGAAGTGTGAACTGTTGCGATTGAAGCAGGTTAGCCTTTGGAACACAACCACCCTATAAGGCAGAGGTCTTCAATGTTTTTCAGGCCAAGGACCCCTCAGCTGAGAGAAATGTGAAGCAGGGACCCCCACTACAAATTATATAAAATTGTGTTTAACCCTCAATACTTGGAAATCTTGTACTTGGTTTTCTCTTTTTTTCCCTACACCAAAGCTCTTTGCCAAAAATAGCCGATCTACAAGCTCACAACGCCTCGCAGAGCGAGGCGTTGTGAGCTTGTTGATCTGCTATTTTCGGCTAATGTTCCCCTCAAAATAGGGATGCTAGCGTTGAAGTGGTTAATGTAAAAAAAAAAAAAAAACACAAAGATTTGTATAAATTATTAGATTATAAAACATACATTAACCACTTTAGCCCTATTTTATACATAGGCTATTTGAAAATTGCAGATCTACAAGCTCACAACGCGTCGCATCGCGACACGTTGTGAGCTTGTAGATCTGCTATTTTCAAACATTTTAGTACTTCTACTTTCGGTAGTAAATCACCAACATATATTTCATCACTGTTAAAACCACATACTTCCACCCATCAAACACACTCCAGGAATACATCCCATTATTGGTCCCCAAAGCCAACACCGAGCTAGGCAAAACAGCCTTCAGTTTTAGCGCTCCCTTCACTTGGAACGAATTACAACGCACTTTAAAAATGGATTCCATGGTCTCACTGGGTCAATTTGAAAACTTGCTAACTAATCTTGTTGTTTTAGATGTTGTTTTAATTAAGCTGTCTTTATTACTGTTTTATTCTGTTTTTTTTGGCTGTTTTCACATACATAACTTGTTTATCCTGTTGTTTTTATTCATCATTATTATTTACACTGTTGTATTATGCTTTTGTAATCTCGGCATCATTGAAAATGAGGGCTCTGTATCCCCGAGAAAATAAATAAAGGTTGAATGAATGAATGAATGGTACTTTTAAGTATATTTTGATGCCAATGCTTTTGTACTTTTACTCAAGTAACATTTTGAACACAGGCCTTTTACTTAAAGGTTTAATGACATTCACTTTTACACCACATTCAAAGTCTTTGTCCTGGTCCTTCAAAAGTGTACAAAAAGTTTTAAGTGGAAATTCCATTCCAGTGATCAATGGCAGGTGTTTTTCTCTCACATTTCTAAAGCCTTTTCAACTGCAATGAAAAAAGAAATCTTTGCCTGCGGGTGTCGCTGGTGAGGGATTTTGCCTGTCAATCATCGCCTCTGCTCCGCCCCCCCCAAAGGAAAGGATAGGGGAGGGGAGGGGCGAGGAGGAGAGTGGGCGGGATTAATCGACTGTGACCTCACTGTCGAAGGGCCAAGCTCAGATTACTTTTCAGCCTAATTATTCAGAAAACCCCAGACCACAGAAAATCCACTGAATGTTCTAAGTTCAGGTTTTTTGGGTGTAATTGAGGTCATAAAACCCCAAATAAAACATTGAAAATAAAAATGAATGTCATGATACCTTTAACAGAGTATTTCTACATTGTGGTATTGCTACTTTTACTTAAGTAAAAGGGACCTGGCAGAACCTACTCCATCAGCTGTGGCCTGTGCCCGATACTGGCAGAACGACATCTAAGATTGCTATGGACTCGAAGAAGACTTAAGTAAAATATCTTAGTACTTTTTCCACCACTGGCTAATGGGTATCTGATTGAATAAAGAATATAGAAAGACGTCTTCCTCCAAGCCTGCCAACGTCTGAACAGTAAACTCCTAAGAGAGTGTACAAATGGAACCCAATGGACCCTGACTGGTCCATCTGTCTGTACACTCTCTGAGTTACACACCCGTAATTAGGGTTCATTTGGTTCCATTTGTTCTGTTCTGAACTTGTGTTCATTGAGAATGAGGGTTTCCTGGGGTTGGGATTCAAAAGGGTGTTTTATCAAATCTGGTTCTAAAGCTGATTCCATTTATTTAAATCCGAATTCTTTCAGCTTACTGAAATGTGTTAACACAGCATCACAATCATTTTAACCACGTTATCCATATACTGCTATTTTTTAATTGCCAACAATTCAAAAACAGCATATACAAGCTCACAGCGCATAACTTGCTGTGAGCTTGTACATTTGCTATTTTTGAAAATATTTGAAAAATCTTGAAAGTGTTTGAAAAACTTTTGCACTAATTTTGCATTGTTTTAACACAAATCGTCTCTTCTGGGGGTCCCTGGCACAGAACATTTTCAGATGGAGTTCTGCGGCCAAATATATAAAACTGCCCACAAAATGTACGGAAACTTAACTTCGTCGATTATTTCTCCCCTTTAATAATACCAATTGGTATTGTATTTTAAATCATTTGTATCTAACCAGGTACTGTACAGCTTGTAAGGATTGAGCAATCGTGGAATGAGCAACAGCTAAACGTGTAGGTAGCGCCCCGAATAAATGTGCCAAAATCCCCCAATATGCTTCTGTTGATAATCTCTCTTGTTTTGAGTGACCTGCCAGTCACTCAGGTGCCAGTCACTCAGGGGCCAGTCACAGGTGTGTGACTGGCACCTGAGCATAGGTCCTGCGACTTTGTTCGTGTATGCTCCAAGCAGCAACACTGCCCCCATGGAAAGATGACACGTTTGTCGTGCAAACATTGTAATAGGGCAATTGCTGGTGTTCCGTTACGCAGAGTGGCAGCATTATTTGGTGTCACCCCTGGTACCATTTCCAAACGTAGGACCAAGTTCTGTGAGACTGGTGAAGTCAAAGGAAGACGACGCCTCAAGAAGACTGGTTCCTCAACCTTGCTTCACCATAGGATTTGCACAACGGTACCAAAGACAACAGATGTCAAAGTTGCAGGACCCATGCTCAGGTGTCAGACAGTTACACACCTGTGACTGGCACCTCCTATACGCACATGCTGAACTTTTTTACCACTGAACTAACAGAGCCTGCCTGCTTGCCCTGGGGAGAAATCACATTTTATTCTTCAGGTCAAAATTTGTGTCAAACCAGAAACAGGATTGTGTCAAAGGTCAACCAGAAACGGAGATCTAATTATCTCAATAGAAGAGCAAGGAGAGCAAATACAACCACCCAAGTTATATTGTATTAATACACTGTACCATACAAATTGGACAAAATAACATTTTATTCACAAAAAAAAGTTACATAATACAGCTTTAATTGAAAAAAGTTACATGGTATGACTTTAAACCCTTTTATATTGTAAACTATAAGGACAGGTTTCATTTCTCATGCCCCTTTCATCATCATTATGAACATCACATTTTCAAAACTATGATCACATCGTATTAAAGGTTAGAGCCACGTTTTTCTTTGAGGAATTTGGTCAAAGTCTAAGCAAAACGTTAGCTTCCAGGGCAGGTTGGTAGCTGGCTGGATAGTGCATCGGTTCTCAACCTTTTCAGCTTGTAGATCTGCTATTTTCAAAAGATGTTTTTGAAAACTTAGTACATTCTGCATAGTACTTTTACTGCCGGTACTTTAAGTACATTTTGATACCAATAGTTTTGTATTTGTATTCTAAATACATTCTAATGTATTTCTACATTACAGTATTGATACTTTTACTTAAGTAAAAAATTTGAGTACTTTTTCCACCACTGCATATTTCTGGTGACCCCCCCCCCCACCCTGACAAGCACTTGGAATTGTAGGAGTTTAGGCATTTAGTTTGACTCTGTTCCAGATATATATTGTGAAAATAGCTGATCTACAGCTAAGCTATTTACAGCATATGTGCCTCTTTCTTATATTATTTGACAATTTGGCCAATGTTTCACCAGTTTTTATAGTATAGTTTTTTAGGTATTAAAAAGTCCTTAAATTGTCATGTGGGGACCCCCAAAAAATCATGTTGGGATCCCCCTTGGGGTCCCGACCCACAGGTTGAAAACCACTGGGATAGTTCATGGGCATGGTCGCCGGGTTGCCGGGTCAATTCCGTCGGGAAACGCGTTGGATATATTACTTAATAGATATCTTATTTATCTTGCCTAATTCATAAGTATATACATTAGGCCTCTGTCCTTGGTCAGTGTCCTATAATACCTAAATAAAATAAAATCTTACTACGTAAAAAGATCTACAAAAAAAAACAAAAATAACTTCCAAATGTTGGAAAGACAAGTTTTGTTTTTACAATATCAAATTCCACTCTATATAGTCGTGTCGCACACAGTAAAATACCTCAGTGTAAATTTAAACACACGTGTGTGTGTGTGGAAGTGGAACCAAAATGGTTCCGTAAAAACCGCTCGGTTCCATTTGTACTCGTGCCGGCGTTAAATGAACCCTGAGGATTTCACAGTGGAGTTTAATCCTGGATTACTGTGTGAATAAAGTAACTGTCTTGAGGCTTAACCCATGTAATACGGGAACGCATCTGTGTCATTTTTAGATTTCTTTGGGCTATTAAAACATAGCAGATATACAAGCTCATAGCGCGGCACCGAGTGCCGCGCTATGAGCTTGTAGATCTGCTATTTTTGAAAAATCGTTAACATCTGTGCAAATCTTTGAATATATTATATAATAATATAATTATATGTAAAGCGAACATTTGTAACTGTCAAATGTCTGAACAAATGCCCTCCCTTTCTTCTTCTTAGTCTTAGCTTATTGTTTTTAGCCTTTTAAAGTTTTTCTTTTTTGCTCCTATAATAAAATTGTTTTTAAGCTGTTTTGTAAAGCGACTTTGGGTACTAAGAAAAGCGATATAAAAGTCTGATATAGAATTATTATTGTAAATGTCATTTTCTTGTCAAGGACCACCCAAAATGATGTGTTTTTGGCCGCCGATCCCCATCAAAATCTGTTGTCTATCTATAAATGTCTATCTATAAATATATATTCATATATATATATTCAAAGATTTGCAAAATGTTTTTTTTTTTCAAGAAATAGCAGATCTACAAGCTCTAGGAGATCTACAAGCTGTAGATCTGCTATTTCTGAATAGCCAAAGTATAAAAAATAATGGTTATAGCTAAAAATCTAAAAAGACACGGTATGCGTTCCCGGATTGAGCGGGTTAAAGCATCTCAAAGCTCCATTTGAACACAGTGGATTTACAGCAGTCTGTCTGCATGTGCTGCTGATGACGTGCTTATTGCTATCAAATCACTCTTAAGAGAAATGCACTGTTTCCCCGCTACAATACCAACTTCTAAAAGAAACTATATAAAAAAAAGATGTGTGCCAAAAACCCGTCTTCTTACAAACTCTAATTATATCTACACTTCAAATGCCTGCATGTCGTCGTGTTTAAAAGTGATCGTTCCGTATTCCGCTCCCAGGCTCCTAGGCTATTGCTACTTTGTTTGAGGGACGATTGTTTGTCCTGTATGAGTTGTAAACGTTGCTCAGATGAGCTTAATGAGCCAGATATGATACAGTTGTCCATTAAACTGTTTTAGCCATAGACCGTGAAAAAAAATATGGACAAGATTGCTTCTACACCGTAAATAAAGCCTATTTTTCAACGATTTGAAATCCGCCATCTTTCTACATCCGGTCCGAAAAGCAACCAGGAAATTAATGCTATTGGCTGCAACCGCAGCGAGGGCGGGTCTTCACTCGGTAGAACCAGTAGAAACCCTTATAAACATACCCTACTTTATCATTCATTTAAAAAATGTATGGGAGCATAATTTACTACGCATACTAACGCATATCATGATGATTTAAAAAAGACTTTAAACTAGCGATTGAAAACAGGGTTATTAAGGTACTAAAATCAAGTGTACTGTTCGCCCCAAAACCTCATTGACTTCTATTGAGATTTATAATGTATTGCAAACGGTAGTAGCGACATCTGCTGGGCCATCAATAGGAACAGCAGGCTGAACGAGAATCCGGTAGTTAGCTTCAATTCCAGCTAATAATGGGGTTTGCCCCTTGGTTTTTAGCCCTGTTTGTTTTCTGTCTCACACATATAAACAACACATATAAACTTTCACATGAATTTGTTTCTCATGCATATTTGAGCTGTTAAAATAATAGTCGTCTTAGTACTGTGCAAATTCTTCTCTGCTAAGCAGATCTCACCATTCCTCAACACTGCATATCTTCCCTTCATTATACAGTGGCTTAATGTTCATTTTGCTCCTTTTATTTTGCATTTTGTCTTTCGCTTCACGAACCATTAAACAAATGTCATCATTATTGTTCTTTTACACACACACACCCATGGCATTTATATTCTGCGTGCATTGCAATAACTGGCAATGCGTAATCTCTTTCATTTAAACACCCTCCCGTAGCGTAAACTTAACGTTTATTGCTTTTGGCAACCTATATAAATAGCTGACATTTAAACCCTCTCTATTTTGGCCCTTACAGCACCTAAAGCTGTTTATTAAAAAAAATACCTCTATTTCAATACTATAACCATAATCCATACTGTACATAATCTGTAGATATAAATCATCTCTGTCGGGTGGAAAACTCATATGTCCAAAACTGTTACTTTTCAGGATTCAAATTCAAAAACAGCAAAAGTAGCAGATCTACAAGCTCGAAACGCGTCGCTTCGCGCCGCGTTTCGAGCTTGTAGATCTGCTACTTTTGATGCTTTTGTGTGACGCTGCAGTATGATCGAGTAGGAGCGTTAATTTACGCAAAAAGCACAAAAGGTCAGAATACGGAGATAAGAGGTTTCGGCCCCGACAGCAACGATATAATAGATTGTCTACAAATGACCGTTGTATTCATGGTGGCCGTTCTATGAAGACATAGTGCATCAGGAGTCCATGCAGTCAGTTAATAGTCGGCCCCTCCTCAGTCACATACTGCTGGCCCCTGGACAGTTGCCGCGGGCCCCTGGACAGTCTGGTCAGTAACTGGTCAGTTAGCGTTGTTGGCCTCCTGGGAAGCTGTTCATCTGGATGTCGTCCGCTTGCATCGCTCGGTTGTAGTACGCGGAACCGCCGAAGTCCAAGTCCAAAGGCTCGTTGTTGTCCAGTCGGAGAACTATAGAAATTAGACAATGGATGATGGACATTTATTATCATATTATAAACACTTGTTTTATTATGTTTTTTATTATAAAACTGCTATTTACACGGGTTCTTCTGACAGGGAAGCTGTCAGAACCTTCCCCTAAAACATCCGGGACAACTATGCTCCAGCTTTTACCACCTGGTCGTAGTAGTAACTTGGCGACGCCCCTTTCTGTGACACACGCGGAACTGCCTCTCACATGGGCGGACCGCTTTAAATCACTCCCAAAACCCTTGAAATACAAGATAGTACCGTGGCGTCAACGTTAAGCGTTACCTTATCAATCCATGTGCCTCGGGATCGGATCCCTCTCATCGCACTGTTTGTTTTTCATACAATAAATTACTTTGTTAGGATTAAGGTTAGGTTTAGGCAAAGTTTGTGTCGCCCCCAGCAAGGCGGACCACTCGGCCCGTTTGGTGCAAACAAACTACAGCCCCTAATATTACGTTAGGAAGTAGTTGGCCAAAAAACTGCGCCTCAACAACGTTGAGGCGCGCCGTTTCTGGCGGACTTGAGCAACGAGAGGCACCGCCAAGCGAATCGTTAGGCGAGCGAGTCGCTTTGCCGAACGTTGCGAAGTCCGCCAGAACCGATTCTGCGCCGTTCGAGTTATGTACCGATAGGGACAGAATCGTAAATTAGCGTAGGCGGGCTCTAGACCGGAGTTTTATTACCACTCGTGGGTGTCCGGGAGCAGACGCTAATTTCCGGGAGACCTCCACAACTCCCGGGAGAGGTGAGATGTTTGATGTATTTATATACTGTTTAGACTGATAATAGGTTCTTGGTTTACCTATGATCCTAGATTACTGTCTCTCTGCATGTGATGTTTTACCTTGTGTTTACCTTGCTTTACTGTAAATCGCTCTGGATTAAGAGCGTCCGCTACATGCCTTAAATTGAAGTACATACATTGGTGATGGTGTGACTCCATTAGCGTACCCGGGTCAGAGGGGAATTCCTCCACCAGCTTCCTGTGAGAGAAGTCCCTCTGGTTCCTCTTCCTCACGATGACGTACACCACCATGCCCACGAACGCCACCGCCACTCCCGTCCCCAAGATGGCGCTCCAGGCCTCACTTCTTCTACTCCTCTTGCCAGATGCTGCGTCTGATGCCAGACCTTTTATACAGAGAAATGAAAATGAAGAAAATGAAGATTTTACTCACCCCATGACCGGCAGCTGTTCCTGTAGGAGACACAAAGAGTCTCCTTTGTGTCTCCTACCGGAACCGCTGCCGGCTGGTCATCAACTTATTGGCTTAGGAATGCGACAAAAACTAAAAAGATATCCATGAATTCAAGTCTCCATGGGGTGACTAATCGATAGAAAAAAAATAGTTTTGGGGGTGAACTATCCCTTTAAGGCTAAAAGGATAACACAAAAAAAGTCCTGGGGTCTTGTTTCCATTGCGGTCCTACGTATTCAATTCATCAACATGGAATACAAATTAACACAGCAATACAGGTCATCAAATACAAACACTAAAGAGATTTCTCACTGTGATTAAACAGTTAGTAACACCAGTCAAGTGTTTTTTATGGTTTGATATTTGTTAGGGATTTGTTTAGGGATTACGTGTGTTTAATGGTTCGTGAAACAAAAGACAAAATGCAAAGTAAAAGGAGCAAACATTATACAAGCAACTGTATAATGAAAGGAAGATAAATGCAGTGTTGAGGAATGGTGAGATCTGCTTAGCAGAAAAATAATTTGCACAGTACTAGACGACTATTATTTTAACAGCTCAAATACACATGAGACACAAATTAATGTGAAAGTTTATACGGCAGTTTGTACGTGTTTACATGTGTGAGACAGAAAACCTCTTATCTCCATATTCTAACTTTTTGTCTGTTTTGTTCGTAGATTAAAGCCCTGCTTGATCGTACCACAGCGTCACACAAAAGCATCAAAAGTAGCAGATCTACAAGCTCGAAACGCGGCGCGAAGCGGCGCGTTTCGAGCTTGTAGATCTGCTACTTTTGATGCTTTCCAAATCGAATCCTGAAAAGTTACAGTTTTGGACATATGAGGTTTCCACCCGAACAAAGACGATGTTAATTACGCTGACCCGATCAACACAATTAACTCATACAAAACACATTTAAACAATGATGTGGAGAAGACTGCGGCCTGTTGACCTGCCACGTTGCAACCAATCAAATGTGTCACCACGTTTATACCAACGGTGTTACCATAGCAACTGTGAGCCATTCAATTTAACGAGCAATAAATCATGGTCGTGTCAAAGCTCTTATTATTTACGTTGGCGTCGGTCAGGGCCGTGAGTGGATGACACTGGCCCAGGTCAGAGGTCAGAGTATACGACAGCATCTGCGGGCTCATAATAATGTTAATATTATATGTTGATAACATAGGAGTGAATTATGTTTATATCAGTGGTGTAAAGTAACTAAGTACATGTTCTCAAGTACTGTACTTAAGTACAATTTTGAGGTAGCCTACTTCTAGTTTACTGGAGTATTTCCAATTGTCTATACTTTTACTTCTACTCCAATACATCTCAGAGGCAAATATTGTACTTTTACTATTATTTGAAGTTACTAGTTACTTTGCAGGTATAAATTAGTACGTTATAAAACCTAGATTATCCACTTTAGCCCTATTTTATACCTAAGCTATTTGAGAAAGCTCACAACGCGTCGCATCGCGACGCGTTGTGAGCTTGTAGATCTGCTGTTTTCATACCTTTTGGTACTTTTACTTTTGGTACCAATACTTTTGTACTTTTACTCAAGTAAATTTTTAATTTCGGACTGTTACTTGTAACAGAGTACTTCTACATTGCAGTAGGATGACTTTTACTTAAGTATAACATTTTAGTACTTTTTCTCCACCATTGGTTTATATATGTTGATAGCATAGGAGTGAGATAGAACAGTCTGCACACACTGCCAACGTTTCTGAGCGTTTTTTACTAATCTGTCAAGACCCACAGAATAGTTTGCTCTATGACGGTGCACCAAATATCACCAAAAAAAGGCGAGTGTTCGTACTTTCATCGAGGGAAAAGCGTGTTTTCACCAAAAACGCTGTCTGGGATCAGAACCAATGCTTTCCAACGCCGAGTCGGCCCGATATCGGTGCGGTGGAGAGCTGCCTTTAGAGCAGGGGTGATGCAACTTTGATGATGGAGAGGGCCACTATATTTCCACACTCACTCCAGAGGGCCACATTGGCATAACTTTTTTCTTAAATTAATGCTGTACTTTGCCATACTATGTCACACAAAAGTAGCAAAAATAGCCGATCTACAAGCTCAAAACGCGTCACACTGCAACGCGTTTTGAGCTTGTCGCTATTTTTGCCTATTTTTTTATTGGAATCCTGAAAAGTAACATTTTTATTTCATTTGAAATGCATTTAGTTATACTTATGTTAACTTTATGAACTTAAATAGAAATACATTGGACATAAAAAAGACTATAGAATTTTAATACTAGTCATTGAGCTACTAATATAGACTGAAGTAATTAAAGCGGGTCATGTTTGCATGTTTGGAATTGTAACAGCTGAAATCAATAATATATCAGTATTCCGATATTAACCTGTGGGCCGCATTAAGTGAAGGTGGGGGCCGCATGTGGCCCCTTAGCCGCCAGTTGCCCATGTACTGTATGCTTTAGAGAGTTCTCTCTCTCTCTCTCTCTCTCTCTCTCTCCCTCATCCACATTCTGTGTACAACCCTCTCCATCTCTCAGCCTGTGTGGTGCATCATGTCATGACAATATGTTTTCAGGTCAATTCTGAGGTCAGTTATGTTTCTACAACTGGGCCAAATAAGTGGAAACACAGATCAGCCCAAGAATCGAAATGACAGACAGTACGGCCCTATATCTATATTTGTTTTGTTTGTCTTTGTGTTTTTTTTAACAGAAGACAGCCAAAGTACATCAGCCAAATGATCAGTCATTCTATGGAAGTAAAGAGACCAGTCATCTATTCTACTACATGTGTTTTGTATTCCATACAGGACTGCACCATGGCTTATGAATAAATATCATAACGTGGCAGTTTTGCACTCCAGGGCAGGAAATCTGACAACAACATACGGTGAAATAATCATCCTAATGGTGCGACAGGCTTCATTAAATGAAGGCTATGTAATTAAAGTGCACAATGCCCTAAACTTTAAAGTATAGAGCAAAATGCTAATTCACAGTGTTGCTGTTGTGCAGAGTGAGTTTAAAACACTAAACTGGACTCTAATAATTTTGTCTCTGATGCATTCAGTCTCTGATGCATTCATTGCAACAATTATTTATTAATTTATATTGACAATAATTGTGTCAATATAAACAGTGGAAAGTTACCTAGTCTGCCTTTAAACCCCAGCATCCGTATTGTGCGGAAAAGCTTTTGCTGAAAATAGCAGACCGACCAGCTCTCAACACAACGCGTTGCTGTAACTGCATTTTTGCAGTGTTTTCTTGTTTGTTGTTGGTTTCATATAATGAACCGAGCTGATCCTGCAGACTGTCAACAAAGCAACTACTGTTTTAATCGTCAACATTGGTCTGATTCAGTAAAATGTAACCCAGCCTGTTGGTTCATCCAACATGAAAGGATGCATGTTTAATCCTCAAGATTGGTCTGGTTCAGTGCTTGTAAAATGTAACCCAGCCTGTTTGTTCAGCCAACATGAATGGATATAATACGTGTTTCATGGGAAGTGTGGTCTGTGTGTGACATGTTTTGATAGACAGAGATAGGAGAGGTGCTGCACGGAAGGAGGTGCCTTATATAATTATGTGCCGTCATCCTAATACGTGTTTCATGGGAAGTGTGGTATGTGTGTGACATGTTTTGATAGACAGAGATAGGAGAGGTGCTGCACGGAAGGAGGTGCCTTATATAATTATGTGTCGTCATCACATTATGTAATGCTGAAGGCATGATGATGTGTACATCCTTATGCAACAACCTGTGATCACAAGGAAATAGCCTATAAGCCTTTGAGGCTATTTCTGGTGTCAACCACACCTTTAAGCCCTAAGGTGTGGTTGAAGAAGTATAATGATTTGTTTTACATTATCAGTAAAGTAACTAAGTACACTTACTCAAGTACTACTGTACTTTTTGAGGTAGGCCTACTTTTACTTTACTAAAGTATTTCCAATTTTCAATAATTTTACTTCTACTCCACTACATCTCAGAGGCAAATATTATACTTTTACTCTATTACACTTATTTGACAACTTTAGTTACTAGTTACGTTGTAGATTTTGATTATTATTACAAAACATACATTAACCAATTAAGCCCTATGTATTAGAAAGAAATAGCAGATCTACAAGCTCACAATGTGTCACGATGCGACACATTGTGAGCTTGTAGATCTGCTATTTTCAAAATGTTTCTATACATTTTATACATTTGACAACTTGGGACAAAAATGGGACATTGTGCATAATGAGTACTTTCTACTTTTGGTACTTTTTGATGCCAATACTTTTGTCCTTTTACTCAAGTAAATTTTTAATTCTGGGCTTTTACTTCTAACAGAGTACTTCTACATTGCAGTATTGATACTTTTACTTAAGTAAAACATGTGAGTACTTTTTCCACCACTGTCAGTCACCAGAACCAAGGACGGGTGTTTTCAATGAATATATCATGGTTAAAATGGAGTTTGAAGTTACAATGGGTTTGTATAGGAAAGGGGCGTGTCTGATCAAATTAATATCATATATCTAAATACTGAATCAAGCCACTTAAAAACTAGGGTCTAGGGTGCTCACAAAAGTCAGAACATGTTTTAAAGTGAAATATCCCTTTAAGTAAAAGCTGTAGCTATACCACAAAGTAGAAATACTCTGTTACAAATAAAAGTCCTGTATTCAAAATGTTACTTGCATCAAATATATCAAAATCTTTTGAAAATAACAGATCTACAAGTTCACAATGGGAATGGGAGCAGGGAAGCGACTTTGGGAACTTAGAAAAGTGCTATATAAGTTCCAGGTATTATTATTATTATTATTAAATTGGGGAGGGATGGATGAACAAAGATAATGAATTGGACATGAATAATTAGACGAGTAGGCCTACTACAACCTCAATATTTGCCTCTGAGATGCAGTGGAGAACAATAGACATACAGTACTCAAGTACAGTAAAGGTACCTCAGAAATTGTACTTTAGTACAGTACTTGAGTAAAGGTAGGGTAAGTGATATTTTTTGGTTAAAGCAAAAAGCACTATAATTCTGATAGTAATCATATAGTGTTTGTTCAGTAACAGGGGTCTCTCTGTCTCTCCAGCACTTTTATGAACACACAATACATTTTCAGGTGGGTGGCCAAATTCCATCCAATGAGGAGAGAGAACCCATTTATCACCTTCAATTAGATAGTGTTCCAGTTCTATTCAATTGTTTCTGCTCATTTCTGTGTGTCATCACTTCCAATTTCATCTGTTTATCCTGTATCCTGTGAGTTCTCTCTCCCGATTGGATCAAATTGGCATCCCGGCCTTTCTGTTTACTAAAGAGCTGGAGAGACATGGAGACGCCTGTTACTGAACAAACACTCTATAGCAATGATTACTATCAGAATATAGAGCTATTTAACACTTACTTTAGCTAAGTATAATCACTTACCCTACCCCCTGCTAACCTTTAAATGTACTTGGTTACTTTCCTTTACGTAACAACCTATGATCACAAAGAAATAGCCTAAGGTGTGGCACCGAAGAGGTGGCGACCCAAATGCCAGCATGACAGGTTACGTCATATATCGTATTTAAATGACACACGATATCATAAAATTATTATGTATATAATGTAGTTTCTAGGTCAACCAGGAAGGTTTAAGGCATAAAGATCATATTCTAAATGTCTCGCTGTGTGTGTGTGTGTGTGTGTGTGTGTGTGTGTGTGTGTGTGTGCGTGCGTGCGTGCGTGCGTGCGTGCGTGCGTGCGTGCGTGCGTGCGTGCGTGCGTGCGTGCGTGATGGGATTTATTTTTGTGTATGTCAATATCGTGTTTCAACGTCTCTGACACTGTAGCTAACAAACGCAGGTGCCTGCAAACCAAACAATGAGTGAGAAATGACCCAGCATTGTTGTACATGACAGTGTCAAACAAACACTGCTATGTGCTGATTGTGCTGTTCTCAAATATCCTTTGTTGTGCTGCCATATTTCATAAGGTGCTGTAAGGGATATGTTTTCTGTTAAAGTACAGTGTTAAATAGCTCTATAGGCCAATAGCAATGATTGCTGTAGAGTGTTTGTTTAGTAACAACAGGCCATGTCTCTCTCTTTAATAAACTAAACAGAAAATAAATTCTCAAGTGGGACACCAATCAAGAGAGAGAACTCCGGATACAGGATAAACAAACAAGGGAAATTGGAAGAGATATGAAACAAAACAAATGAGCAGACAAAATTGGAATTGGAAGAGTATACAATTGAAGCTGATGAATGGCTTCTCTTTCTTGATTGCATGAAGTTGCTGGCCTGTACCAGCTGGAAATGTATTTCTGTTTACTACAGAACTGGAGGGAGAGAGACACGCAAGCACACACACACACACACACACACGCACGCACGCACGCACGCACGCACGCACGCACGCACGCACACGCACACACAGTACTACATTTTTTTACTTAGTAAAAGTATCAATACTGCAATATAGAAGTTGTCAAATAATTGTAGTGAAGTAAAAGTACAATATTTGCCTCTGAGATGTAGTGGAGAGAAGTAAAAGTATTGACATTTTTAAATACTCCAGTAAAGTAGAAATTCTTCAAATTTGTACTACTTTGGTAAAAGTTAGTAAGTAACTTAGTTACTTTCCACGCACGCGCGCGCACACACACACACACACACACACACACACACACACACACACACACACACACACACACACACACACACACACACACACACACACACACACACCCTCTCTCCATCTCCCGTGGTGCATATCATCATCACAATGTTTTGAGGTCAATCATGGAGTCAGTTATGTTTCTACACTCCTCCATCCACCAGCCAGTTCTAAATGTCAACAGTCATTAGCGCGTTAGCATATTATCACACAAACAGGCTCAGTTCAAGTAGCTAGTATCTGGTTAGATCAGAAAGCCCCGAAATGACAGACGTGTCTCACGCTGTGTGTACAAAGGTAAGCACAGTAACCATGCCCTGACCTCTACGACCTCTGGCACTGACCCCCCTCTTTCCTGTTGTTCTGACTTAACACAGGCTCCCATTGTCCCCGTTAGGAGGGTGTTTGTAATGGAGCTCCTTCACTCACTGCGCTGAAACCATGGATATATTATGCACCTGAAATCCAAGCCGCCTCTAGTCTATTGAAAGAAAGGGCATCTGTGCTCTGTCAATGGACAGGGAGGGGAGGGGAGGGAGGGCTGCAGGTAAATGTGGGTCAGGGAAAACGAGTGGAGAAAAGAGCAATGCTGATTTAACACAAGTGCCCTTGAGTGGAAGGTGGTGATATTTCCTTCACTTATGGTGTTTTGCAAAACCATGTCTTATATAAGCACTGTTTTAATCCACTGCTGACTCCCTCACAAGGGTCTGTCTGAAACAGGTCAATGAGGATATATTGTATCAGGCCTGGGATTTTGTCATTTTAGGGGCGTGACCACTTGGCCTTTGGTGTTGTCCATTTCTGAAGTGCACAAATGCCAGGGCAGGAAGGCCATCAAATAAAACAAGATTTTTGTCCTTTGAAAGAATTACTTGAATGTAACGGTTAAGGACGAAATTGAAAGGAATACATTTTATATGTAGACTATCTGCAGTAAATAAATGATGGTGTTTACAATCTGATCCATGCTCAGCCCTGCGCCAATCAAAGTCACTGGATTGGTTTAAAGATGGGGACTGAAGTGAAGGGAGTTAAGAATTTAGAATCTCAACAAAAGACACTGGTGTCTACATGACAAGAAAGAGACACTGGTGTTTTACGCCAGAGGTTCCCAACATTGTTTGTCTTATGTACCATTACTATCAAACAATATTAATGGACATATGATAAATCTGACAGATCACTGTTTAGTACATTGGCTGCTTTCTTGTCAATCATAGTTTCAGCCCAAAAATATGGCTGCATTATACATAGTATAATAGGTGACACCTGCCAGGGGGTAACTATTTGTGATGCACACATGAAAGGACTTTGATGGTGATATTTTCATATAATTTTGGGAATAAATCATAAAACAAATCTCCCAAACCCCCCCTTGTTATGGACCCCCATAAGTCAGAGAGTATACAAATGGAACCAAACGGACCTGTAAGGGTCCGTTTGGCTCCTAATTATTAAACATTTTGTTGGGGAACCCCTCAAGGACCCCTGGAGCTCCCTAGACCCTTAGGGCCCACTCTGAGAACCACTGCACTAAAAGCTATCATGGACAAATCATAGTTTTGTTATTTTGTTAAGTTTCATTTGCGTTTGGATATTGACCACTCTGCACCTATAACCTCGCATCACCAGGCTTTCCACACGATGGCAAGCCTGCATGGGGAGTTCATCCCCTACTAATACCCAGTGGTGGAAAAAGTACTCAAATATAGAAGTACTCTGTAAGGACGCGCTCCCACCAAGAGTTGGCTGGCCGCTGTTTGCAGAATCTGCCAATGCATTGTCAATGCAAATGCGTTGATTCACGCAAGAGCAGATTTTTTCCGCTAGTCGCGCAGACCTTGCGTTTATCTGCTCTCCGCGACTAAGCATAAAACTGCTGGAGGCAGGAGCCGATTTTCTCCCTCTGTCCAATCGGGTGAGTGGAAGGCGGACTGTCTCAAGACTCAGGAAGCAACATGGTGCTCAAGGCAGCAGGCAGTGCGGGCTACGGGGAGGGTCCTGAAAGTGAGTGACAGGCGCGACACTCCCGTTTTTTAGAATCCGCTGGCTGCAAAAAACTGTGGCCGCGCACAACCTGCGTTTAACAGCGGCCAGCCAACTCTTGGTGGGAGCGCGCCCTTACAAGTAAAAGTCCGGAATAAAGAATTTACTTGAGTAAAAGTAAAAAAGTCTTCGTATCAAAATGTACTTAAAGTACCAAAAGTAAAAGTACTAAAATGTTTGAAAAGACCCGATCTACAAGCTCACAACGCGTCGTGATGTGACGCGTTGTGAGCTTGTAGATCGGCTATTTACAAATAGCCTAGGTACAAAATAGGGCTAAAGTGGTTAATGTATGTTTGATAATGTAATATATTTATATCTGCAAAGTAACTCTAAAGTTTTCAAATAATTGTAGTGGGGTAAAAGTACAATATTTGCCTCTGAGATGTAGTAGAGTAGAAGTAAAAGTATTGAAAATTATTGAGAAAAAAAAAAGTATTTTACCATAGGTACATTTACTTGAGTAAATGTACTTACGTAAATGTACTTAGTTACTTACGAGTTAGATTACAGTCAATTAACTCAATTAACGCCAGATTGACATGTTTAAGGGTAGGCCCTACCAATAATGATGCCTGTGGTTTCCAAGGGAGTTATTTTTAGGCTATATTTGTACACACAGATTGTCACTAGACCGGATCAGAAAACTGCTAAACCAGTCTACTCTGCTGCACCTAGTGCATGCCTGTCCTCCCTGAAAGGCGGTCCCCTCTTATTTGATCCTTCCCAAGGGTTCCTTCCTTTTCTGTTCCCGTCACGGGTTTGTTTCTCGGGAGTATTTTCTTGCCTGATTGAGAGTCAAAGTTCAGTCCGTTTAGTTTTCTTTGTGGGCCTGTGACGCCCTTTGAGACTGTAACAGTGATTAAGGGCTGTACAAATACACTTTCTTTAAAAGATAAAATTACTGTATTTACAGTAGAGCAGGTCCCTCTGCTTCCTTTTGACTTGATTTGATTTGACGTTTGGTTCAAAGAATCTCATTGAATATACAGACATGCTTCTCAGAAACAAGAACATTAAGGATTAAAACACTTAAGACTTGTTTCCATTGTGGTCTTTTGTCTCAGACACAACACAACAAAAAATAATAAAAGTACCTAACATTTAATTGTAACACACAACCATTTCTATGCTGTAACATTTTCTAAAGGCCAGGATGTGACCTTTTTTTCTTAACCCATTAAGACCTGAGGCTGATTCTACAAATTCCTTCTAGACTGGTTCTCAAACGTTGAAGATTTTTAAATGTTTTTAAAAATGTTTTAAAATAGTAGATGTAGGCGTGTGCCCCCTCAACCGGACCATCTCGCCCCCTAAGCCAAGACTGCCAGTTAAAAAAAAAAAACTTCTGGTTCTTTTTAATTCATGTTTGAATAATTGTGATTTCTTCAACACAAATCTTCTTTTCTGGGTCTCCCTGGCACAAAACATTTTCAGATGGTGGGGGATCTGTGGTCAAATACATCATTGTGGGGGTCATAGACACGAAACAGTTCGAGAACTACTGATTTAGAAGGCATTTGGAGAATCGGCCTCAGGTTAATGGGTTTAAAGTAACACGCAGGTTATTTTCTTTTACAGCGTAACGACGTGGAAAGCAGGTCGTCTCTGGAGAGACAAAAGGTTGCTCCACTTTGCGTGACATGTGACACTTAAAGGACAGAGAGGTGATGACTCACCTCCTGAGTTCCCTCTTTCAGAGTTGGTCCCTGAGGCTTGGCCGTCGAGCGTCATGTTCGTCGCATCGGGCGTGTCCGGAGCTGCCGTGGTGGTGTCGTTCGAGGCGGCCGTGGTGGTGTCGTTCGAGGCGTCCGCCACGGTGGTCTCGGGAGGAGGAGGAGGAAGGTCTGTCGTGGTCAACGTTGTGGGTTCCGCATCTATTAGGGGCACCTCTGTTGTCGTAACATCAGCAGCGTTTTCTGTCACGTTGGTTTCGGGACCGGTTCCCGCCTGTGTGACGTTGGTTTCCGCCGTCACGGTGGTAACGTCGTTTAAATCGGTGTCATTGGAGATATCTAGAAAGCTGGTGGTCGGGGGATGAGCTGAGCCTTCCTCGGCTTCCGTTTCGTTGATCAGCTCCGCGGGGGCCGTCGTCGGTACCGCGGTGGTGGTGGTGGTGGTGGTGGTGGGAGCGGTTGTTGTTTCTGCCGTTACCGTTTCGTTTGGGGACACCAAAAGCGAGGTGGAAAGAACGGTGGCGTTGTCCCCGAATGTCTCGTTAGCCTCCTGATCTGGACCGGCCGCGTCCGAACCTTCTCCGCTGGAGATGGACATGGTGGTCATCTCGCCACTTGACACCATGTTTTCCTGGACCTCTTCTTCGGTCCTTTCGTTGACAGGTTTGCCGCGGAGCCATTCTTTGTCTATTGTCCTCCCTGCAGAGTCGGTATGGTCGACAGTGACATCGTCACTGTCAGGGTACCAACTCTCCTCGGTGGTGAATCCAGGAGGGTCGGTTACTTCAGAGTCTTGGGGGTCTTGGAACAAACCCATGTGAAAACAATGAAGGAGGAGGAGGACGCCGGTTGTGATTTTATAATACAGTTCCATTGTTTTGCTCCTTTCTTTCCTGTAAAAAGAAACAACAATTCCATTTAAAAACATGTTGAAAAGCTGAATATAAATGCATTGTTTACATTTCAAAATGGCATGGTTTGTGGGTGGTTGTATGCTGTGAAATTTTCAACTGAGACATTTAGCAGACGCTCTTCCATCCAGAGTGAATTACAACAGTAGTTCACAAACTTTTTCCTGTCAAGGACCCCCAAAATGATATGTATTTAGCGCCCCATCTAAAAAATATTGTTCCTTGGACCCCCATGAAGCAAAGATCCGAGTTAAAAATGTTCACTTAAAAAAATATGTAGGCTACAGTATATGTATTATTATTATGTATTCAAAGATTTGCACACATTTTGAAGATTTTTCAAAAACAGTAGATCTACTAGCTCATAGTGCGGCACTCGCTGTAGCTGTAGCTCTAGCGACAAAGATACAAAGCTACAAATTCAAGTTGAGCAGGGTACAACCAGATAAAAAGATACAACGCTACAACTGTAGCTCTGATGTCCGCACGTTTGATGGGGTCAGCGACCGCGTTGAGCAACACAGATACAAAGCAACACAGCGACAAAGATGCAGTCAGTGTATTTTTTTATCTGCCCGTGTGAACGCACCATTAGACACTAACTCTGGGGGAGCCCGGGATCGAACTGGGAACCTTGCGGTGCCCATCAGGCCACTCTATCGGCCACTCTACCCCTGAGCCACTGCCACCCACATCAACCTAGCATGTTTCAACATTCTACACTTATATAACATTGTTTGTGGTCAAGCTACAATATACTGTATGTCTATTTAAATAAAAACATATGTAACCAGAAGTGAGAAGAGTCTGAAGAGGTGAGTTTTCAGACTTCTGACTAAGGAGGGGTTGGGGTCAGTCAGAGGTCATTCTACAGCTTGGGAGCCAGGAGGGAGAAGAGTCTATGATGGTTGGAGCGATGGCGGGTGTTGTAGTGGAGGGAGGGACAGACGTACTGTGTACATTATTGCACGAACCTACTTAAGTAATGAATTCTTCTCATATCCAAGACTATTTTATCTTTCTTTTCCTTTTGGGATTCATGCGGTTAAGATGTTGAAACATATATGAAATAAAAATTCAAGTCAGTCATTATTATCGCCATGGACTGATCCTCAACCTGTGGCAGGTTTCCATGGTGAACATGGATTTTCACTTTGCCTCCATAACAGCCAGATACCCCTGACTAACGCCTGTTTGTGGATTTCAGCAAGTTATAACTCACTATAGTACGTACGAGTAGGCTACTGGCAATAGGCTGCTAAAAAGTTTATTCTTTGAGACACACATACGGGTATTTCGGGGCTTGGCCGAATCCGCCCTTACTTTTTCGGGTGAAACAACACAGCTTTCACCATTGGAATTGCACTACGGAACGTATACGTTGTTACATTGTATGGGCTTATTTCGTCAGAGGTATAGTACTGCAGGTCATTGCAACAACCACCATTCTTGTGAAAAATGAAAACGGGACAAATATTCTAAACATCCCGCGATTCTGACATATGGGCCTAATCATATTCTTTGAGACACATCCGAGTTTTTGACGTCCCAAACAAAGGCATCACGTGACTGATTGATTCCCTTCCCCTATTCGCTCATAGGAGAAGAATATTATATTCTAGGAGAAGAATATACAGCACATTCTCTCAATGATCTATAACATTTTAGATTCTAGAATGTAATCCCTTCAACATGAGGCTTGACTTACAAATAAACCAACCTGTTCCTCTCTCCTGAGAACAGTGTTTTATGAGAGTCCTCTTAACACCCTGAAATGGAATAACCATCTCCATCCATATCCTTTAGCCCTACAGGCAGACCTAAGATGTTTACTTCCTGCAGGCAGCAGCTATGATAAGTCATCATTTCACAAGCACTCCCAGTCCCTATTGTCCCACAGACCTACAGAAAAGGCATTCTTCTGCATAAGATACAAAACAATAGATGACTCATAAGCAGCCATACGTCCTTGTTCACTGACACCTACTTTCCGGGAGGAGCCGATGATGGGACTTATTGTTATGGATATCATCATATAACATAACCAAAAAAAGCATCTCTGTGTGGCAGAAATGCATCACTACGTAGGATTGACTATCCTCTTTCCTCTGTGACACGTAAGCACAGCGTCGCTAGGAATGGAAATATATGGAAATATACATTCTGTGCATTTATTTCCATGAGCGTGATGCTCTGTCACCATTTGGTACACAGCTCTGGCTCCTAGTTTAACCCATTAAGACCAAGTCTAAAAAAATGCCCTCTAAATCAGTAGATCTCAATCTTGGTGGCGGACCCCCATCTGAAAATGTTTTGTGTCAGGGACCCCCAGGAGAAAAGATTTATGTTAAAAAGAAAATATTCAAACTTGTTCAACATTTTCGAGATTTGTTAGCACAGACATACAGAAAAAGTTATATCAATAAACACATTACAACTTCTTGTTGTGTACAAGACAACTAAAATATTAAAAACGTGGGCATATTATGGAAACTGCTACAGCTCAATCAACCTTTAAACTTAACATTATATTAAGAAAAATAGCAACACACATTAAGGTCCTGTGCATACAGTACACAGTAAAATCCTCAGTGTTTATGTACTGTATCCATGTGTACCTCCATTATCAGTAGATCCTTACGGGTCCATTTGGTTACATTTTGTACACTGTCAGAGTTACTTTAACACTCAGGATTTCACTGTGTACCTGTACATACCTGTTGAAGGTATGTCAACACTAAATCACCAATTCAGATTCCTTAAATGGTCTATAATTAAATTAATACTTTCTGATTGCCGTAGCACTTGCCCTATAGCCTTGACGACCATGCAGTCTTATGCAAAGGTTAAAACGTAATTTAGATAGCATGTTATTTAGACAGTTGTCAGGTTAATTTGTTGACCTGGCATCCTATAGTTTGTATACTTTTAATGTGCATATGATGTATTGATATTATAATGTTTAGACTGAAGACTTGGTTTACCTATATGATCCTAGATTACTGAGGCACTTCACTGTCTCTATGCATTTGATGTATTGCCTTGTGTTTACCTTGCTTTACTGTCTGTCGCTCTGGATTAAGAGTGTCTGCCTAAATTGTAAATTGATTTAAAAATGTTTACTGATGATCCCCTTTCACAGAAACTAATGTTTTGATTGATTGTTTGATTGAATACTGTATTAGTCAGTAATGTAAACAGCAACACATTATGGTTAAAAGCAGTGGTGTACATTTACTCAAATACTGTACTTAAATATGATTTTGAGGTGTTTTTACTTTACTGGAGTATTTCCAATTTTCAATACTTTTACTTCTACTCCACTACATCTCAGAGACAAACATTGTACTTTTACTCCCCTACAGTTACTAGTTACTTTGCAGATATAAATTATTATATCATAAAACATACATTCTTCTTTTTATATTGTGGTATTGCTACTTTTACTTAAGTAAAATATCTGAGTACTTCTTCCACCACTGGCTAAAAGGATAACACAAAAGAGTCCCATGGGGACTTGTTTCCATTGTGGTACTAAGTCTGTGCTAATGATGATAAAAAAAAACTATCAACAGATATATAGCTACAGCTGCAAGACCACAGCGATAATTAATCAACGTCACTGAATTGCCAAATATAATCCCTATCCAGATGGAGCCGTATTTCACCTGAACAGGTGTTTCCCCACATGTGTTCACATTGGAAACACTGTGTGACTGTTAACTTTATTCTTAGTTTGAATAATTAGTATGATTATTCAATGACCCAAATAGCGTGCTTATTCTGGGGGGCAAAACATTCAGCAAAGAAAATAGCAGATCTACAAGCTCTTTTTTTCGCCGAAGATATTCACTACAGTTCGGAAAAGAAGAGGGGGCCAAGTCTATAGACGAGCTATAAAGGTTTTAAGTGGTTACATTCTACTACTAGATCAAATAACATTTTATACACACAAAAAAACATCAGAAAATATAAACAATAAGTAAATAAATAAATCAACGGTGAGTGAGTCTGTGTGTGTGTGTGTGTGTGTGTGTGTGTGTGTGTGTGTGTGTGTGTGTGTGTGTGTGTGTGTGTGTGTGTATATATATATATATATATAATTTCTGTCGGGGAGAAACCTCCTAACTCCATATTAAATTGTTTTGTGTTTTTTCGTAAATGAATACCCTACCTGATCATACTACAGCGTGCACCACAAAAGCATCAAACGTAGAAGAACCGCAAGGTCATAACGCGGCGAAAGCTCGAAAGCTTGTCGATCTGCAACTTTTGATACTTCTTAAAAAATCGAATCCTGAACAGTATAACAGTTTTGGAGATATGAGCTTCTTCCACCCGACAGAGACAGGTATATATATAAATATATAATCCTACAGCAAAGGGAAAACAAGGCTTACCTTTAGTGTGTTGGAATCAGGTGAGAACAGGTGTACACAGGCTTATGTGAAATCAGTGTGTGTGTGTGTGTGTGTGTGTGTGAGCGGGCAGCAGATGACAGAGAGTCAACAATAGCTGCTGCTTCATAGGGGAGAGAGAGGAGGGGGGGGGGGGCAGGGCCATGTGGCATTCAGTCTATCTGGGAACCTGTTCAACCTGCTGTCTCATACCTGCTGCTGGAGGCCTCCGCCCTGTTCCAATCAACACTTTTTACATAACAAAAGGACACCGATAAGAAAGGAAATGAAAATGCTTCTTTTTTTTTACGGTGATGGGGGATTATAGGGATAAAAGGGACAAACTGTTGTTGTTGTTGTGTGAGAGTTTTCTGGGCAGGTTTCAGTTAGTTATAGCCACCTGTATGGAGATGACTTGGGCTTTGGTTGATATTTTTGGTTGCCAGTTATCTCTGGGTTGCCAGGTATATCTGTGGTTGCCAGGTATCTGTGGTTGCCAGGTTGGAGCTGTGAATTCCCCCATGTGGGAGAGTGGGAGGGAGGGAGGGAGCCTCAACCAGTGGAGGAGGGTTTTTTTTTTTTTTTTTTACTCAAGTAAAAGTAACTATACCATGATGTAGAAATACTCCAAAGTACCAAAAATTTGGCATCAAAACAAAGTAAATGTACTCATTATGCAAAGGTTTTCAAATATGTGTCAAAATCTTTCGAAAATAGCAGATCTACCATCTTACAACACATCACATTGTGATGCGTTGTGAGCTTATGTCACCTAAGTAAATAGTAACTAAGGTACAATAATTTTCTCTGAGATGTAGTGGAGTAGAAGTATGAATTATAAAACAAAATGGATATACTCAACTGGAGAAAAAGCACCTGAAAACTGTATATGTACACTACTTACAATTTACAATGTAGGATCTAGGTCTAGGATCATAGGCATGAACCTAGCATCAGTCTAAATAATATTAAAGAAAACTATAGTAACTATAGGATGCCAGGTCATCCTATAGTTACATAACTACATAACTACATAACTTTCTATCTAAATGACATTGTAATCTTTACATAAGACTGCATGGTCGTCAAAGCTAGGTCAAGTGCTACAGGCTAAAAGGTGGAATCTGAAGAGGTGAGTCAGATTACGGAATCTGCAGTTCTAACTGCAACATTTACTTGAGTAAATGTACTTACTTGTATACTTTCACCACTGCTCGGTTGCCAGCAGTGGTGGGAAAAGTACTCACAATGTTACTTAAGTAAAAGTATCAATACTGCAATGTTACAAGTAAAAGTCCGGAATTCAAAATGTACTTGAGTAAGAGTATAAAAGTATCGATATCAAAAAGTATTAAAAAAAGTCTAAAAGAAATTTGAAAAAAGCAGATCTACAATCTCACAATGCGTCGCATTGCGACGCATTGTGAGATTGTAGATCGGCTATTTTCAAATGGCGGAAATGTATATAGGGCTGAAGTGGTTAATGTATGTTTTGTAATAATAATCAAAATCTACAAAGTAACTAGTTACTAAAGTTTTCAAATAATTATAGTTGAGTAAAAGTATAATATTTGCCTCTGAGATGTAGTGGAGTAGAAGTAAAAGTACTGAAAATTGGAAATACTCCAGTAAAGTCAAAGTACCTCAAAATTGTACTTAAGAACAGTACTTGAGTAAATGTACTCAGTTACTTTACACCACTGGTTGCCAGGTTGCATGTGTGCATTCCCCCAGTGGGCGGGTGGAGGTGTAGGTATAACATAGGGAGGTGTATAGGGAGGTACTCTCAGCCCTCAGGGCCACAGAGCCTCCTCCTCAGTCAGAGCTCTCTCCTCTCTGTCCTCCTCTACTGTGTCACTGGAGCGACTGACTGACTGCTGTCGCCATGACGACAGGAAGGAGGTTAGCCGGCTCAGGTTCCGTTCACACCTTTTGTCTGGGTTTATATCAGGCAACCACGCTGTGATGTCACCTCACACTGCGTGGTGTGTGTGCGTCACTGCCTTCGTGTCACACTGTGTTGTGGTACTTTTCCACATGGTGACTGCATGATGTGACACTCTCTGCTGGCACTTATTTATATAAGCAGTGGTGTAAAAGTAACTGACTACATTTACTCAAGTACTGTACTTAAAGGGACATTTTGGACCACGCTTTTCTTACCTTTTCTATGATGTTATGTAATATCCTAGGATGAATGGTACAGTAGAACATTTTCATAACTCCATCCATGGTCCGCCACAGCTAAAAATGCGCGACAATAGGCCCTAGGCCTTATGCGCTAGATCGCATATTTAAAAAAAAGAAAATTGGTGATATCTGACGTTCATAGTGACAGAACACAATGCAACGTGATTGTCTTGAATGCGCCCCACCGGAAGTCTCGCTAGACGAGATTTCAATCTCTCGTCTAGTGAGACTTCCGGTGGAGCGCATTCAAGACAATCACGTTGCATAGTCATAGTGTATTGCCGTGCGTTTTTAGCTGTGACGGACCCGGGATGGAGTTACGATTTTTTTCTACTGAACCATTCATCCTAGGATATCGTACCATCATAGAAAAGGTAAGAAAAACGTGGTCCAAAAATCCCCTTTAAGTAGAATTTTGAGGTTACTTTTACTTCTACTCCACTACATCTCAGAGGCAAATATTGTACTTTACTCCACTACAGTTATTTGAAAACTTGAGTTACTAGTTATTTTGTAGATTTTCATTATTATTACAAAACATACTGTACCACTTCAGCCCTATGCATTTCGGCCATTTGAAAATAGCCGATCTACAAGCTCACAATGCGTCGCATAGATCTGCTATTTTCAAAAGATGTTTTACACATTTGAAAACTTGAAATGGGACATTCTGCATAGTGAGAACTTTCTACTTTTGGTACTTTAAGTACATTTTTGATACCAATACTTTTGTACTTTTACTGAAGTCAATTTTTTATTCCAGACTTTCACTTGTAACAGATTATTTCTATATTGCAGTATTGATAAGTTTACTTAAGTAAAATATGTGAGTACCTTTTCCACCACTGTATAAGCCATGTGACCTGTGGTGGACAAAGTAATCCATCTGTCTGTCTGTCTGTCTGTCTGTCTGTCTGTCTGTCTGTCTGTCTGTCTGTCTGTCTACCGTATATCCATCTGTCCGTCCGTAAGTCCATCCATCTCTCTGTCTGTTTAGGAATTTTAATATTCTAAAATCTAAGAAATCTTATATATGGCACAAAGCCCATGGCACAAAACCCTTTCAGATCAGATGGGGTCTATTTTATACTCTGCAGCCCAAATACATCACTGTAGAGAGTCCTTGACATGAACATGTTTTGAGAAGCACTGGTGTGGATCATGTGACACAGACCAGTGGGTCATGTGACATAGACCAGTGGACAGAGTGAACTGAAGAGGCTCTTCTCTGTCATGGTGCTGAGGTCATTGAGGGCAGCAGTGATGGAAGAAGTACTTACATGTTTTACTTACTCATTCACTGCCAGAACTTTTTTTTTTTTGCCCACTGCCAGAGATTTTTCATTGAAAAAAAAAAGTACTCAGGAGCCGAGATACAAAATGTTTAAGTTTTAAGTTAACAAGGAAGTGGATGGGAGTCTAGATCTTCGAAAAATCATATCTCCTTGGTCTTTGGGTAAAAAAAATACACCCCATGAAGCATTGAATTCGTGGAGATTTTTTTGTTTTTGTCACATTCCTAAGCCAATAATTTGATGTCCAGTGGAAACATGCTAATGTCTCCGGTAGGAAACTCAAAGGAGTTGTTCAATCCATTGTTCAAAGATCTACAAGTTAAAAATGTAAATAATTTTTTGGAAAATAGCCGATCGACAAGTAGATCTGCTATTTTCAAATGGTCGAAATATATAGGGCTGAAGAGGTTAATGTGTTTTGTAATAATAATCCAAATCTAGTAACGTTTTCATATAATTGTAGTGGAGTAAAAGTACAATAATATTATTTGCCTCTGAGATGTAGTGGAGTAGAAGTAAAAGTAGGCTATAGAAAAATGGAAATACTCATTTTTTTTTACTTAACTACAGTACTTGAGTACATGTACTTAGTTACTTTCCATCACTGGAGGGCAGGCTGAGAGCAACAAAAACACTTTCACAAACCAGTGGTTCTCAAACGAGACAGAGACAGAGTTGATTTTGTGTTTAAACGTTTTCAATGTTCGACCCTTGATTATTCCACATCTATGTTGTATTTACATCAGCCGAGAATATTTGCAAATGACATAATATTGTTGTGTATTGTTGCTGTCGGGCAGAAAACTCATATCTCCATATTTTAACTTGTTTTTTCGTAAAATAACGCCCTACTTGATCATACTACAGCATCACACAAAAGCAGCGCAAAAAGCAACGCGAAACAACACGTTTTGAGCTCGTAGATCTGCTCCTTCTGAATTTGATTCCTGAAAAGTAACAGTTTTGGACATATGAGGTTTCCAACCCGACAGAGAGACAGACAGATATTGTAGGAATGGAAATAATGTTCTTAGGTAACATTTGACATTTGCAGAATGTTGCTCTGGTATGAATACAACGTTGTCAGACTACAGTGACATTTATTAGCCATGCAGCTTGGTTTAAAGCAGCAGGCAGGCTGCAGTACAAGGTGGGCAGTGTGTTCATCTGGAAAGGAATGTTCAACAGTCACTTACTGTTCAGTGGGTTTGAATTACAAACAGCTTGATGCTGAATAATAACCACCTTCAAACCAACGAGATAGTGTGGGGAACAGAGGCGGAAGAAGTACTCAGATATTTTACTTAGCAATACCACAATATAAAAAATACTCTGTTACGAGTAAAAGGCCCGTGTTCAACAAAATGTTACTTGAGTATAAGGACAAACGTATTGGCATCAAAATATACTTAAAGTACCAAAAGTAAAAGTACTAAAATGTCTGAAAATAGCAGATCTACAAGCTCACAACGTGTCACGATGTGACGCGTTGTGAGCTTGTAGATCTGCTATTTTCAAATAGTCTATGTATAAAATAGGGCTGAAGTGGTTAATGTATGTTTTATAATGTAATAATGTATATCTGCAAAGTAACTCAAGTTTTCAAATAATTGTAGTGAAGTAAAAGTAAAAGTATTGAGTACATTTATTGTGGATATGAACGGCAATCTATAATGTTTAGTGGAGCTGTAGCACACGTTCAACCTTTAATAGTCAACAAAAATTAATAGTCAACAACAAAGTATCCAAAGAATGTAGTTGTTTTCCTCTTAGCCTAAAATGTCTTAAAATAGACGCAGGAGCACATATGCAAATGAACATAAACACGACACGTCTTTTGCCTAATCCAGTGGTTCCCAACGTTTTTTTCCTTGCAGTTTGTTTTAGCCTCTGGGGACACCTTTATTTTTGTGTAGAAACAGGAACTTGGTTTGGCTCCTCCCCTTTCTTAGTCCTCTTCCTGCCGGGTGCTTCAGTGTTTATTCCTACTAACAACACTACTACATGTTTAACTACATGTTTAGGGCAGTGGTGCTTCTTGAGAGATGGTCTTCAAACAGTCAAGTTTAATCACCCCCCCTGTGATCTTTGGCGCCCCCTCTAGGGGAACCCGGACTCCATCGCACAATACTGAGATGACGATGTCAATAGAATCTGGATGTTTGTCTGCCCATCAGTTCAAGGTGTCTTAACAATATACATACATGTCTAAGCTTTTTGTTTTTTTTGTTTGTCGTTTTGCCGGGCCGAAAGGCATGGCGGAGACAAAAAGCTGTTTGTCCGTCCACTTCCAAAGTTTGCATGAGTGCTCCGTTTTGAACAAAATGCCTCAAATCATGAACACAGCATGCAATTTCCGTGTAATTTTGCACAGACATTCCCACTAGGCCGAGGAAGAAATGCCACTTGATAATTTTCAAATCAACCTCATGGTGGTGCTATAACAGGCCGATTTGTGTTTTTACCCGTAACTGCACCGATCTGTGTAAAACTTTGTACGTGCACTCTCTAGAGGCCAAGGAAAAACCTTTGCCCTGCATTTTTCACATCTGCCTTTCATAGCGCCACCAGGAGGCTGACTTATGTAAAACACATTTTTGGATATTACTCCTTCAGATTTTATCAAAATTCCACGCAAATCGGTACACATTCCAGCCTGTATGGCGAATTCCAAACCATTGCTGGCCCACACTAACCTACCTGACCTGGCGGAGACCTGTGCTCCGAGGAGCACTTTTTCTAGTTTTTCTTTTTTCTTTCTTTTTTTTGTTTTGCGATGGTAAAGATAAGCTATTGAAAGGCAACGAATTATGCAATAAAGAAGAAGAATAGAGGGCTACAGAAATGGTGAAAATTGTCGAATGGTTGAATCTTAAAGCTTGAACCTTGAGCCTTGAAACTAATCAAAATGCCACTAACTCTTTGACGTGGTGAATATATTAAAGAACTAAACATCCAAGGAACTCTTTTCAAAGAATCGTAAAAAGCCAATGTACAACAACAGAGAGTTCACCTTGGAGCAGTGAATTGTAAAATGTTTTCACTGTTCCAATTGAGCCAATAAAATAAAGCCTTTTGTCAAAAAGACATGTTTTTCAAAAGAGTGCCTTGGACTTTTAATTATTACATTCTAAAGAATGTTAATGGAAATATTTATTTTCAAGAGCAATTGGAGACCTAAAGCAGTTGAGCTCGTGGGAGACATGTTGTTATGTTTGGCTTTATTCATGTTGTATTCAAGTTGTGGACAGTAACTAAGTACATTCACTCAAGTACTGTAAGTACAATTTTAATACAATGTTTTGGGCCATTTGTTGTCACGATATGAGACAAGTTTTGGAACCAAGTGCAGAACCAGGCAGAGAAGGTTAACTGAAGATGTATTAACAAACATAGGATACAAACTGATACTAAATCAGGACATGCAAGGGAAGGACACACCATGACACTAACTACAATCTGAGGTTTAAATAGACACAGACACAGGTGAAACATAACTACAATCAACACAGGGATTGGCTGGGAGACTAACAGGACACAGGTGGAGAAAGAAGTAATCACAGGGAGGTGAGACAAGACAGGTAGCAAACACTAGGGCAGACAGGAAACACTAGGAACATAACTACACAATAAAAGTACAAGGAGAACAGGACACAATAGGAGCGATACTACAAAATACGATACAAGGACACAGATCCTGACATTTGTAGGAAACGGTAAATAATAAATAAATATGTGTCCGCAACCAACAAACGGGTCCCGACCCGTTGTTTGGGAACCAGTGTTGTATATCAGTGGTTCTCAAACTTTTTCACATCAAGGACTCCAACATTGATATGTATTTGGCCGAGGACCCCCATCTGAATTTATTTTGTGCCAGGGACCCCCCATACAAGATTTGTGTTAAAATATTTTTAAAATATTCCAAATGTTAAACATTTTTGCATGAATGTTTTTGAAAATAGCAGATCTACAGGCTGACAACGCGTTGTGAGCTTGTAGATTGGCTATAACAGCTTAGTGCTTTATGAGCCTTCCAGTTTAGTAGACCTTGTATTGTGAATCTGTACTTCCATGTACTGTTTCTCATGTCTTACTACGTAAAGTACATCAATCAATCAATGTCACTGTAACATCAGAACTGAAAAACTAGATAGATTGCAGTGGTGGGAAAAGTACTCAACATTTTTACTAAAAGTATCAATACTGCAATGTAGAAATACTCTGTTACAATTAAAAGTCCGGAATTCAAAATGTACTTGAGTAAAAGTACAAAAGTATTAGGATCCAAATGTACTTAAAGTACCAAAAGTAGAAAGTACTCATTATGCAGAATGTCCCATTTCACAAGTTTTCAGATGTATAAAATGTATAGAAATCTTTTGAAAATAGCAGATCTACAAGCTCACAATGCGTCCCGTCGTGACGCATTGTGAGCTCAAATGGCCGAAATATATAAGGCTGAAGTGGTTAATGTATGTTTTGTAATAATAATCCAAATCTACAAAGTAACTAGTAACTAAAGTTTTCAAATAAAAAGTGGAATAAAAATACAATATTTGCCTCATGAGACTCCGCAGAGCCTCTGGAGTAAAAGTATTGGAAATTGGAAATACTCAAGTAAAGTACAAATACCTCAAAATTGTACTTAAGTACAGTACTTAAGTAAATGTACTTAGTTACTATAATGGCGACTTTACTTATCCAATATTATAGCCAAATGCGACTTTACTTATCCAATATTATAGCCAAATTTAGGATCTTGATGCAGAACTGTAGTATTGACTCGTACTCGTATCATTAAAGAATTCTCCACGTTATATTGACAACTTACAACATCCAAGGAATGGCGGAGATCGTCGTGTATTTTAGGGGGTTTATTGAAAAGTCCAATCTTTTATTTCCATCCAAACAGAATATTCCTCCTGAGCTTCTCTCAAATAGGATCCTCTTGAAAATAATAAAATGGCTTTCCAACAGCAACAAAACAAATAATAAAATACGATTCCACTGGTTACATTACGTTACGGTTACAAAGTTACGAAGTTACGGTCAAAAACTTGTATCATCCTGCTCCTGCAGTTACATCATCTAGACTAAAAACTCTCACTTTCATTTCCTCTAATCCTGACGTCACTGGTCAACTTTCACATGCGCAGTAGCACAGAACAATACAGATGTTTCAGAAATGTGTCAATATATTCAAACAAACAATACCTGATATTAGTAAACAAAATAATATCACAATATGCAAATACTAATAATAATACTCTGTCCCTTTGGTAATAACACAATAATAATAGACAAAAAATACAATAATTGTATAAATCACTCAAAATAGTTTTAGGTCAGTTTTGGCGCTTACATTTCCGGCCCCTAATTGGAAGACAATAAGGCTGACAATTACTCAAACAATAACAAAAAAGTGCCAAACACACAGTTGTACTGTTCAAAAACACAAAATAAACATTTTCTAATGAGTGTCCAAGTCACATAGCAAAGAGTCTCTTTCTCAGTTTTTTCAATGTCTCTTTTTAAGAGTCCGTTTCACACACAAGACATAGCTTGTCAACTGGTCTTTCTAAAATGTTTGTCTTTGTTTTGACCAGCACTCTACGAACAAGTCCCTTTGAGTCTGGGATGGTCTGAGTGACTCTTCCTAAGAGCCAGGAGTTTCTCGGGGCTGAGTCATCAACGATCATGACAACATCTCCAGGTTTGAGATTTTGCCTGACTTGTGTCCATTTTTGACGCTCTTGTTGAAGAGGTAAATACTCACGTACCCACCGTTTCCAGAACAGGTCTGCTAAGTACTGCACCTGTTTCCACCTGCGACGAGAATACAGGTCGTCTTTTTCAAACAGTCCTGGTGGGAGCAATGGTTCTCGCTTTAATAGCAAGAGGTGATTAGGGGTTAAGGCCTCCAGGTCATTTGAGTCGTCGGATGACTTTGTGATTGGCCTGTCATTAATTATGGCTTCTACCTCACAGAATAGTGTTTGGAGAGCTTCGTCATCTACAACCTGCTCCTTTAGCACAGACTTCAGTATCCTTCTCACAGATCGGATCTGCCTTTCCCAGATCCCTCCGAAATGTGAGCCCGCTGGTGGGTTGAAAATCCATTGTATCCCCTTTTGACAGAGTGAATCTAGGATTTTTGTCTGGTTCCAGCCTTTTATTGCTTCACGAAGCTCTCTTTCAGAAGCAACCAGATTGGTGCCGTTATCCGATCGCATAATGGATGGGTGGCCTCTCCTGCACACAAACCGCCGGATTGCATTCAAGCAGGAGTCAGTGTCCAGTGTGTGTGCCACCTCTATGTGCACTGCTCTTGTAGTTAAGCAAGTGAACAAAACACCATACCTTTTTACAGTGGCTCGTCCTCTTTTGACCAAAAAAGGCCCAAAATAGTCCACACCAACATTTGTAAATGGTGGTTTGTCTGGTTGTAGTCTATCTTTCGGCAAGTCAGCCATCTTTTGTTCTCCTCTCTTGGCGTTGACCTTCCTACAGATGACACAGCTTGACAGGAACTTCCTTACTGCGGAATTTGCTGCAGGAATCCAGAACTTCTGGCGTAGCTGTGACAGCATGTAGTTCCTCCCACAGTGGCCTATTTTCACGTGAATATCTTGCAATATCAGAGAGGTGATGTGCAGATCCTTTGGGATGATAGCTGGGTGCTTGGACTCTGCTGGCATAGCAGACTTGCTGAGGCGGCCTCCAACTCGTAATATCCCGTCCTGGAGCATTGGATCTAGCCTATATATAGGACTACTCCTCTTCAGGTTGTGTGTTCCCTTTTCCAATGTTGACATCTCGACTTGGAATCTTTGATTTTGACTGAAACGAATGATTTCTGTCTCTGCCTTTTGTAGATCTTCAACAGTTAGATCTCCTCTGCCAACTTTTGTCCTGTAGGCTTGCATTTGTTGTGCCACAGTAGCTTTCTGTGTGTCTGGATCAGTTTGGGAGTCTTTGTATGTTGCTTGTAGCTCTTTTCTTTTCTTACTCAGTTCTCGGAGTATCTCCTTGACATTAAGCATCCATGCTACTGCCTTTTTTAGTTTGTACCACTTGGAGTAGTAGTTGAACAGCTTATTCACAGTGTTTGTGTTTTCAGCTATGTGTGTGAGGTTTACAGTGACTGATCTCCTCACCTCCACATCATCCTCTTCAACCCCAGAGTTATGAAATCTGGCTGGCCACTGGTCTTCAGGTTCTTGCAAGAATGATGGTCCCTGAATCCAGCTCTGGTGATTCATCAACTTTTTCGCTGTGAGACCCCTAGAAGCGCAGTCAGCTGGGTTGTCCACAGTGTTGATATATCTCCACTGAGACAGCTTGGTTGTGTCTCGAATGGTGGAAATCCGGTTAGCAACAAATGTCTTGAATCTCAGCGTGTTATTTTCTATGTATTTCAATACAGTTGTGCTGTCTGTCCAGAATGTTGAGTCCAGCAGATTGAGTTGCAGCTCCCTTCTTATCATCTTGTCGATGTTCACAGCCACAACTGCTGCTGTCAATTCCATCCGAGGGATTGTCATTTGCTTCAAGGGTGCTACCCTCGACTTCCCTAGTAGGAATGCACAGTGAACACGAGCTTGATCATTTGTCAACCTGAGGTATGACACTACTCCGTATCCACTCTCGCTTGCATCTGAGAAGTGATGAATTTGAGCTGTCTTAATGTCACCAAAATCAACAGGCTTAATGCACCTGCTTACAGAGAATGTAGCCAGTTGATGTAGGTCTTTCAGCCATTCAAACCACCTCTGGGACAGCTTTTCTGGGATGGGCTCATCCCACGCAAGCTTCTCTCTGCTTAACTGCTGCATAAGACACTTTGCAGGAAGAATGAATGGAGAGAGGAAACCTAATGGGTCATAGATGGAACTCACAGTTGATAGGATTCCTCTCCTGGTTACTGGTTTGTCTTGTACATTAATCCTGAACATGAACGTGTCTGACTCTATGCACCATAACACTCCTAGTGCTCTTTCTATTGGCAGCACATCTTGACTCAAGTCCACGTTTCTCACATCTTTAGCCCTGTCATTTTCTGGAATAGCTGCCAGAAAGTCACGGCTGTTGCTTGTCCACTTAGTCAAGTTGAATCCTCCTGAGGCACATAGTGCTACGAGGTCCTTGTACAGTGCAATGGCTTGACTTTCACTGCTGACTGATGTTAAACAGTCATCAATGTAGAAATTATTGAGTACTGTATCCACAGCCTCCTGTGATGACTTGCTTCTATTTTCCTCTGCAGTCTTTCTTAGTGCAAAGTTAGCGCAGCTCGGAGAAGACGTTGCACCAAATACATGTACAGTCATCTGGTATTCAACCATGTCTTGTCCAATGTCCCCGTCTGGCCACCAGAGGAAGCGAAACAGGTTGGCATCATCGTCTGGAACTCTCACCTGATGATACATTCCTTCAATGTCCGCCATAACAGCAACATTCTCTTGTCTGAATCTCAACAAAACTCCTATGAGAGAATTTGCAAAGTCTGGACCCTGAAGAAGCTCGTCATTCAATGAGGTCCCTTGGAAACGAGCAGCGCAGTCAAAGACCACGCGCAGCTTCTTCTTTTGAGGGTGGTAAACCCCGTGATGTGGGATGTACCACACTTTACCGTCTTGCTTGCTTAGCTGGTCCTCCGGTACTCTGACTGCATAGCCTTTGCTCATCATGTCGTTCATGAAAGCATTGTACTCCTGATGGTACCCAGGATTTTTACTGAGTTTTCGTTTGAGAGTGAGTGCTCTTTGCACAGCAGCACTCCGATTATTTGGCATAATAACAGCTGCATTCTTCTTTGGAAGCCCAATGTAGTGATGACCATGAGCGTGGTATGCAGAGGTTGTCACAGAGTCCATGAACTGTTTATCTTCTTGTGACATTTCCTGCTTCTCATCACCCATACGCTCAGGAAAATCCTGGTTGAACTGCTGCACTAGTAGCTGCTCCACATCTTCAATGGACACCCGATTCACTGTAACCTGTGTGCATGCATCACTTTCTGTGTCAGTGTTTGTATGCTCCTTTAGTGGTCCGTTGACTATCCATCCTAGTGCTGTTTTAACAGCGTATGGCCCATTGTCTCTGCTGTTGATTACCTGCCATGGTTCTAATGCTTTGTGGACATTGGTTCCGATGAGAAGTCCCACGTCGGCGTTGATAGTAGGTAGTGTGACTTCACTGAGATATGGCCATTTCTCAATGTCTTTCTGTGATGGGATATTCTTCCTTGAGACAGGAATGCTCTTTTGAGTGAAGACCTTAGGTAAGTCTATGAAGTTGCTGCTCTGGAGCCCGCTAACTTCCAAATCAGTGAGTATATAACTTTCCACACGTATTTTAGTACTCATAGTGGTCAGGTCAAGTTCTGTGCGTCTTCCCTGTAGGTTCAGCTGGCTTGCTAGTGTGTTGGTACAAAAGGTAGCAGAGCTGCCAGGGTCCATAAACGCATAGGTCTCCACTATCTTGCTGCCTTTCTTTAACTTGACCTGGACTGGAACAATGGCAAGGATGCAGTCATCTCCGGCCCCAGTGCAGGTACTAGTTTCACTGTTAATTGTCACCAGCGCACTGGTTACTGTTGTGTTCTCTGTGGAGCCATCTTCCACTTTTTCTTCATCCATGTTTTCCCTGTCAGACTTCTCTTGTTTTGCAAAATGTAGCATGCTAGGATGTTTCAGTGAACAGACTTGGCATGTCATTCGTTTTTTGCAGTCCTTGCTGACATGACCTTTAACAAGGCAACCAAAACATAGTCCTGCTTTCTTGAGAATCTCTATTTTATCTTTGTGTGTTTTGTTTTTCATCTTATAACAATCTTCCATAGTGTGGTTCTTGTCACAACACACACATGGTTTGCTGAAGGCACTGACAGGTGCTGTACCTTCAGCCCTTGGTTTTGGTGCATTACCTTGCTCTTTTTCAGTTGTAGTAATGCTGGTAGCAAAGCTACTTCCCTTCTTTACTTCTTTCTTTGTTCCACGTCCTGAATCCTGTTTTCCTTTTTCTTTCTTTTCACTTGTGGCAGCATCCAGTAGATCTCCAAAAAGTGGGTCCATGATGAGTTTAGCTTGCCGATCTACGAATGTGACCAGGTCAGCAAACCTGGCTCTGCGACATTTGTTTTCTTGTATTTCAAATGCAACAGACCTCCACTTTTCTTTGACTTTGTAGGGCAACTTTGAGATTATAATCCTCATGTTTGTGGGATTGTCAAGCTCATCCATATACTTGATGTCCTCCATGGTGTTGCGGCAGCTCAGAAGAAATAGTGAGAAGGTGCTTAGCGCTTTTCCATCTTCTGACCTGACTTGAGGCCACTTGAATGCCTTTTCCATCAGCGCTGTGGCAATTTTAAGCTCGTTTCCATAGCGATCATGAAGCAGTTGTAATGCCTCTCTGTATCCACGGCTCCCTGTCATGTGCTGGCAACTCTTTACCAGGTCCCTGGGTTCTCCTCTGGTATATTGCTCCAGGAAGTACAATTTGTCTTCACTGCT